>NC_043746.1:26047837-26312837 GCF_902148845.1 Salarias fasciatus | reverse complement strand
TTCTCACTTTAATCTCCTCTTCTCAGCTACACGCCCGTTGCCACGGTTACGCCTCGTGTTTGGCCCTCAGTGGGGCGTGTTTATGACAGGTCACGAGCTATTTTTCCTTTTGCGTGCCGGTATGAAAAAGAAGCCCCCCCCCCCTCCTCCTCCTCTACTCATAGCTGGCAAATTGTGTTCAGATGGAGCAACACATGGGAGGGGGCTGCCAAGAGCCATTTGCAGTAAATGCTCCCAAACGCCCTCCGTACATTTCTCACCAAATATCAGATACACCCTGATAGCACTCCTAATCAGCCTCAACAGGGGAAAGTGGACGGAGAGGGGGGTGGAGGGGGGGGGGGGGGGGGGCAGCTGCCAGTTTTAAATACGCTCTCAGCGAACACAGCTACAGCCGAGCCCATACTTGCATGCGATGGAGCACTAAATGCACGAAGCCGTCGGGAGCAAACACTTCACACAGGAAAATGAAGCGAGTGATGATGATGAGCAGGAGCGGGAGGAAGAGGAGGAGGAGGGCCCAGGGCCTGCTGGGAGAGACCACGAGGAGACATGATTTATCGATAGAGCTCATCGTGACAGGCTTTCTGAGGCCTGGAGGGGCGTCACGCTCCGACTCCTTCCTCTCACAGGTCTCGCGTCGCATGCACCAAAACCCCACTTTGGATCCGGTTATGAAAACTTCAAGGACCATTTAGAAATTCTTCAGATCCTCAGAGTTTTTTTTGTTTGCAGGCGGCGGAGTGAGTCACTGCAGCTGCACTCAGAGCTGCCACTCCATGAGTGTGTGTGTGTGTGTGTGTGTGAATTCAGGACACACACATGATATTTAGTCACGCATTCACCTCAGATACACTTTTTTTAACCCCATGCATTCTCAGGGAGAACATGCAAACTCAAGAAGCTGAAGTCCAGTGAGACTGAAGCTGAAAAAGTAACACAGAGACCGACTGATTGCAAAAAATGATGCATGTAACTACAGTTTTCACCTGCAGTGAGTCTCCATGTCAGAGTGTGTGTCCTGCGATGCCCTGATGGACAGGGCGGTGCAGGAGACGGACGGACGGACGGATGGATGGATGGCCTGGACGGCGTTGACACGCTGCAAAACAATCCGTCTGGCTCTGACGTGACGGTAAGTAAACAAGCATGCTGGAAATGTTTCTGCACTCTGGTGTGTGTTTGCAGCAGCAGCAGCAGCTCGGGATGCCTGGAGCCGGTCCAGATCTCCACTCAGCTGCCCAGCTATTCCAGCACTGCAGAAGCATGAACCCCCCCCCCCCCCCCCCTCCCGCTGCCGGCCTGTCGCTGCTCATTTCTACCACTCGGCTACCAAACACTCCTGACGTTAAACACCTGTTAACTTTTATGTCTTGTGAGAGGAGCGGCTGAATGGGAGCACATTATATTCAGAGCCGCTCGGCTCGGCCAAATCCCCTGCAGAGGAAAGAAAGACCGCTCCCAGTGTGGAGTGAGGGAAGCAGCCTGGGAGGATCCCCTCCCCTCAGACGCAGCACGAGCTGACAGCTGCGCAAAAACACCATCTTTCACTGCTCCGGCCGTCTGCAGACCTGCTGCAGTCCACGTCTCCTTCGTGTTTCTGTCTGAAACATCCTCCTCCTCCTCCACCTCCTTCACCACATCCTCCAGCTCTTCCCCTCATCCTCGCCCTCAGATAAAGTTTTCCCACCTCCGCCTGAACACAGAGAACAGTTCCTTCAGTACAGGCAGGCTGTCATGAATTTTTCCACCTGTGGTGAACTTCAGTAATTTATCATTTGAGTTCAAATTCAATATTTTTGTCAGATAACAGAGGTTTTACCTATTAACCTCAATTTCTTAACTAGAAAATGAAAATGGTATTTAATTTGTGTGAAATGTTATTTTCAGATTGTCAAAGTGCAAATCGAAGAACATTTTGTCTCCACAAGTCTCATTCATATTTTTTTCCTCTGGTTAAAATAATAAAAAAAAAACCAATCTAATGCAGTATTCTGATGTTTTGAGATATCTAATTAGACACACACAGACATTTAATATGAAAAACACATCTGTGATTGACTGCTCACCGGTCCAGGTGAACCTGCTTACACACACACACACACACACACACACACACACACACACACACACACACACACACACACACACACACACACACACACACACACACACACACACACACACACACACACACACACACACACACACACACACACACACACACACACACACACACACACACACACACACAAACAGCTGAGATCACAGTGGGCTGCAACCATGTTATTAAAAAGCGGTTTAAATTCTTCTGTTTATGTGGATTTTATTCTGAATATTTGGAGGTTTGACGGAGATGCACCTGTCTTCGGCAGGTGGTCGTAATGTTGTGGCCAATCGGCGCCGACACGCAGAGCGGCCGGGTGAAAGCCGATCCAGAGCGGCCGGGCCGGGCGGCGGCGGCAGCAGCAGGAAATACCTGAGCGAGGTCCGCACAGGAGCGGCCGGAGGAGCCGAACCTGGAGGCTCAGGTGCTGCTGGAGGAATATTTCACGCCGGGTTTGTCAGTTTTATCCTCCATTAGCAGGCAGGAATGTCCTCCGCTCTGCTCTGCTCTGCTCGCTTAACGTCTGCGGCTATTTACACATCACAGACACAAGATCCATTAAAGCCCAGCAGACACCTTCACACACCGAGCACGGCGGGATCACTCCCAACCTCACAGTGAGTGTGTGAGAGAGAGAGATCTGTATTGTGTTGTCTGTGTGCAAGCACACAACTGTTATTCTGCTGTGTGTGAGGTCTTCATTCTGATGATTATGTTTGATCGTTATTCGGTTCTGTGTGTGTGTTCTATATTTTACTGAGTGTGTGTGTGTGTGTGATCGTTATTCTGCTTTGTGTATGTACTGTATTTTCCTGTGTGTGTGTGTGTGTGTGTGTGTTCTGCTTTTAAACCAGACATTTGAGAACAGGAGCTTCTCAGTTTCAGAAACGCTCGGGTCGTTTATTGGACACAGGAAATGGATTAAATACAAATGTAAAAATACATTTTTCAGTATTAAAAAATAAAAAAGCAGAGTTTCTTTTACATCTACGGGACGAAACTCGAACTGATGACTGCAGAGCGTCGACAGAAAACATGGGGCCGATACAGCAACGGGGGAAGGACTCCACAGTGTGTGTGTGTGTGTGTGTGTGTGTGTGTGCGCACAGATCTGTTGTTGATGACATAAATGGTGTGTGTGCCTGTGAGAATCTGTGAGTGTGTGTCTGCAACTCCATATCTGCTATAGAAGCCGAGACACACACTCAGGGTTTTGTCGCCCTCTGTATCGACTGGCAGGCTCACTGCCGTGTCTTTAGGTGTGCAGTAAACCTTAGCTGACAACTTCATGATGATGGTGGACACACACACACACACACACACACACACACACACACACACACACAGAGTTACAAAAACAAAAACATCTTACTGAGAGAACAGGTTTTTTTTTCCTTTTTCTTGCTGAAAATTAATACTGCTGCTAAATTCTGAGTATTAACAGAAACACGTTCATTCTTCATTCACAGAATGAATTTCAAACAAAATTCACCAGACACCAAGGCAAGACGCCTTGAAATAGTTCCTGCGAGTGTGTGTTAATCTGTATGAACTACCCACAGCATTCTGCATTAATGTGTGTGTGTGTGTGTGTGTGTGTGTGTGTGTGTGTGTGTGTGTGTGTGTGTGTGTGTGTGTGTGGATGAGGCCTAACGTGCTGACGGACTCACTGCGGAGAGGAAAAACAACCCCGCCGGGGTAAAAAAACACCGTCCAGCGCCGTCAGGAGGTCTCAGCGTCTGCCCCTCTTGGACGGGGGCTCCTCCGGTTTCTGCCCCCCCCTCGTCCGCCCCGCGGGGGGGCTGGCCTCGCGCTTGCGGCCCCCCTTCGCCGCCGCCTGGCCCCTCGTCCCGCTGCAGGAGGGAAACAAGGAGCAAGTGTCAGAGCGCCTGTCCCAGTGTGTCGACTTCACGTTCATTGAAGACGTGCTGCAGGAAGCGCGGCAGGTCGTGTTTGAGCTGCGAAATCAAAGACGCGACACCTGAAAACACAGATCATGTTAACAGGTACCAATATTTTAAAACTTCTTCAGTGATTCAATCCACAGCCTGTATCAGAACGACTAAACACAGAATACCGCCCATTATTTTAACCCTTTATGTGCCAGTTCAATTACATAAAAACAACGTTTTCGTTAATAAACACATAAAAGGATTTATTTTAAAATTAATGCTGCAGAGTTTCTGCACATCGTCAAAAATGGTCTTTTAAAAAGGACATTGAAAGACACTCTTTAAGGATATAACTCAGGTTAAAACCAGCAAGGCAACATTTCTGAGCTTAAAATGCAAAAAGATGAGCAACAAAAAAAAAAAATCCTGTGACAGATTTCAAAACACCTAAAAGTAAAGAGAGCAGTTTTGCCACCGCTGTTGGGACTGAAATGGTTGGAAACTCTTTTATTGACGGGAGCTCCACACGTTCAGGCAGCCACCAGCAGGGGGCAGAACAGCCCCGATCATGCAGACCCCAAAGGAGAAACCAGAGTTCGCAGACCCGCAGAAACAGGTCCCTCAGAGAGGGCAAAGCCTCAGAGAGGAGAGAATGGAATCTTCTATTCTTGTCGAACAAAATAAGTTTCAAAGGCATCTCTGTAGAATTTTTATTTGACTTCTGCTGTCGCTGTTTTGGTTTTTTTTTCCAGATATTTTCTTTGCTCTGTCAGCCAAATACAGTTATAGAGTGACATCTAGTGGTCTCAGATGGTAACTTCCAGTGTATTTTAAAACATCTTAAAATAAAACAGCTTTAAAAAAAAAAAGTGTGACTTAAAAACTTAAAAAAAAAAAAAAAAAAAAATAGATTGTTTTCAGGACGTAGTGCTGCTTCATTGAAGCTTCCCGGCCTGCTGCTGTGGTTTCATCCATTCAGAGGGAAGGGAGGTGAACTCACCGCGTGGCTGCGGCCGCCGGCTCCTCTCTGCCGGTGAGGCGACGTGCTCGAGTGGACGGCTTGTTTCTGCACAGGGAACAAACCACGGCACTCACTCACACCCTTTTCTCTCTTAAATCAAATCATTTGCTCCATTTCTTTCACAGATTTCCAAAAATATATTACATTAGACAAAATCTCACACATTCCCTGTATTTACTTGAATTGTGCAAATTGTTAGAAATTATTTCTTGACCAAATTTAATTATTTGCACAATTTTTCCACATTATTTCGATATTTATTACCCACATTACCTAAAATGACTTGTATCAATTCTAAAAATTCTCTATTATCTTAAATAACTTATGAAAAGTGCCAGATATATTTACTCTATTAAACAAAATTATTTCCCAAAACTTACATATATCAGATTATACTGAATTACTGGAAAAAACTTTCATATTTTACCTCAAAATCGCCATTTAATTACATCTTTCTAAAATCAATTGTGCACAATTTTTTTTTATATTTCTCTGTATATTTCCACTATTAAACTTATTGGAGTTTTTGACATATATTTAACCTTTTAAATAAAACTGAAAAAAAATAAATTAAAAAAAAAAACAACTCAACACATCATATAGATATTTTGAATAAGCGGAGTGTAAAATGGAGCTAAAATAAAATTAGGAGTGATGAGTGTAAACACGATGATATTATGAGAACATCACCATGAGAAGCTTCTCCTGACGTTAACTGTAACAACTTTTAACGTGAAACCTAAAGACGGGGTCGCGCTCTGGAATCACCTTTCAGCCTCCAGTCGAGACGCTAACCGAGTCGTGGCTCTGGACGCAGTTCCTTCTCCCTCCTCATCCTCCTCGTCCTCTTCATCTTTCTGTTCACCGTCCTTCTCCTCTTTCTTCTCCTTTTTGTCTGAGGGGAAGAGAACATGTTGAGAATCCACGACACTTCTTAAAGTATTCACAATACCGCTGCTGAGCACTAGATGGCAGAAGTGAGCCGACGGCAGACTGTTTTTCTTACCTGCTGCACAACAAATAGAAATCAATGGAAATGCATCAAGACAACTAGAACACATCTCCACAAGTCCGCGGATTCATCGACTTCTGGAATGATTTTAAAATGAGAAGTTTGAGGGGTTCTTGCCTTGGTCCTCTGAAGCTGCGGCTTTGGGTGGCCGTCCTCTCCGAGCAGGCTTCTTCGGCGTCTCTGGCTCCTCCCTCCGCTCCTCCTCCGGTTGCTGCTCCTCTGGCTGTTGCTCCTCCGGTTGAACCTCTTCTTCCCCCTGCTGCTCCTCTGGTTGCTCTTCCTCCGGTTGTTGCTCTTCCCTCTGCTGCCCCTCCCTCTGCTCTTCTTCCCCCTGCTGTCCCTCCCGCTGCTGCTCCTCCTCTGGTTGCTGCTCCTCCTGTTGCTGCTGCTCCTCCTCAGTCTGAAGACGTGTAAAAAATTAAAAATGAATCTCAGAAGATGTGTGTGACCTGCGGCCGATCAGCCTGTCTGTAGTTGCATTATGTTGAATTTGGAGACCAGGCTTTTGCACACAAAAAAGGAAAGCCTCAAAAAGATTTATTTCTAAGGTCCAGAAGATACTAAACTGTTTAATTAAATAAACTTATGAGCGCATGAAGAATCCAAAAGTAAACTTACATGCTCTGGTTTCTCTCTCAGATCCTGAAGACCTGCTGCGCCTGATAAATAGGAAACAATATTAACATTAACTTATTTTCTTCTATCAACAAGAAAAAGCTGTTTTCCAGATGCAGGGATTTGTGTCTTTGTTCTGACCGCCGTCGTTTTCTGGCTGTTCACTGTCGTCTTTCACTTCTTCCTGAGTCTGGACCTCCTGCAGGAAAAGTCCCAGAAACCAAAAGATGAAAACAGACCGAGAGGGAACCAAAAAATCAAGTAATTTCACACAGAAAACCTCACCTCCACAGGCTCCTCTGTATCTTCTGACCGTTTTCTCTTCACTGCTGGTCGACCTGCAGTTTCATTAAGATTGTTGAAACATTTTCTAATAATTGGACATAATTTAATTTTTTTTTTTTTTTTTTTTAATCCACCTCTCAACCCTTTTTACTATGGAGCCACCCGGTATTTCAGAAAGACTTGTGACGAAATTATCCACGAGTCATTCCAGTTGTTGCTCTGCTGTGTTTTTCTGAAATGACAGAAACAGGCTCACCCGTGTCCATCTGCTCCTCAGAGTCGCCGCTTCCTGCAGCTTCGGCCTCCTCTGCTGCAGCCGCGCATCCATCACTCCTCAGCTCACTCTCTCCCTCCGTTCCCTAATAGGAGGATAAAAAACAAAGCGGAAGTGAAGCAGTGAAATACGATGACTGGTTCAATATTTTACGTTGTCTTAACTGAATGAAAACTCTCCGTACCTCTTCTGTCTCATCTGGGTTGAGTGATGAGTTATTATCAGCAGCACCGTCATCAACTTGACTCTCGTCTTTGTTTGGGTTATCTGAGACTAAAAAACACAAAAGGTTTTTGTAATGCATCTCTTGTTTGTGTTTGATAATACTTAGAACTAATAATGGTTAAATAAAGTAAATAAAGTGTGTTTTTAAAGCTCTGAGGAGAGGTTTATCCCCCTGCACTTTAGAAATTCTGTCTTAAAGACACAGTCGTCAAAAACTTTTACATTTCAGGACATTAATTTAGAGGTTTTATTTGATAGAGATTTAATATTGTGACAGAGATGAGAAATATTGTCAGTTTGGCTTCCTGTAGATGTTTAAAGAGAAGTCATCTCACCCGCAGCAGCAGCAGCTTCTTTGGTTTTAGCTCCTGGGCGTCTTCCTCTGCGGCCCGGCGTTCCCTCCGTCCTCTCCGCCTCCTTCGGCTGCTCCTTCTCCGCCTCCTCTGCTGTCCTGGACGACCGTCCTCTGCGAGGTGTTTTCAGTTCTGCGGCCTTCTCCGACTCCGCTTCCTGAAAACATAAAGACGACGAGCAACAAATTAAACCCGATGACACTGACCTGTGCCTCTCCCAAACGAACCGCTGTGGTCATAATGTTCTGGCTGATGGGTGAACCTCTGCTCAAACTCCATTTTCAGTCAGAGAGTGAGTGAGGTGTGTGTTTACCTCTGCAGAGAGCGGCTCTTTACTTTCCTTTTCATCACCTGTCGCAACAAAAACACACAGCTGGTCAGGATTCAGAGTGACTGCTGGAAACGCCTCTGAAAGGCGGAGCGCTGCAGGAACGTTTCAGCCACCTGGAGCCTTCTGAGCCGACAGCTTCCGTTTGCGGCGTCCTCGTCCCTCCGCTCTCTCTTCCTACAAAAACAGGGAACATGTTGAGAGAGAGGTGCAGACTGTACCTGCAAACACATGATTTTGTATATTTAAGAGATGATTTCCAGTAAAACTGATGGAAGTTACTTTTTCTGACAGGTCTGAGTTCTTCTCATCCTCCTGGCTGTCTGTGCTCGACACGTTACCTGGAAAAAAAATTACACAAAAATTAAACAAATTTATTCTGTCAGTCTATTTCTTTGTCATTTTAATATTTTATGCGATTGAAATGGTTTTAGCCGATTTTAAACTACATCTTTGACCTTTCCTTTGCTACATTAAAACGTCTTTTAACATATCATGCATTACAAATCTCAGTAATCATTTCAACCTTCCTGCTAAACACTCTGAATTGTACGGACCTGCATGAAAAGTGCTTTATGCATAAATTATAATTAAGATGAGAGTAAGTGGCTATGAAGTCCTGTCTGCTTCCGAGTGTTCATGTTGGAATATTCAATTGGTTAAGTTTCACTGAAGACACTTTAAAAAAATCTTACAAAACATGTGATTTAAAAAAAACTAGGCTCAAACGTGTCTGAGAGCAGAAAATAAGTGGACTGACTGATTTGCTTGATGAGTTTGGACTCAGGTTCCTGCTCAGCGTTGTCGTCAGTTTCCATCTGAAAGAAGTGAGTTTTCAGGTTGGATGATGACGAACCAACAGAGACAGACTGTAAAGAACATGTGCAGAGAGAAGGGTGATCAGTGAAGGCGAAAGCTGAACACTTACAGGCTGCGCTTCCTCTGCAGAAGGTTCCTGCTCCTCAGCCTCAGCTTCACCTGCTGGTGGGAAGAAGGAACGTTGTTCTCCACACTTTAAAACCATTTATTACCTCCAGGATGCTCCTGGGAAATCTGAACTCACCTACGGCTGCAGAAATAAGAGGGTTTAAAGACTCACCGACGGCCTGCTGTTCCTCGGGGGCGGCGTCCTCCGCCTGCTGGTACAAAGAGACGAGGTGAGACTTAAAGACGTAGGAAAAGACGAAGCAGCGTTTGTTTCAGGGGAACATGAATCGTTACGCACCGTGAGGATCGTCGTCGTGATGACGGCTTCTGGTTCGGTTGGCTCTGAATCACACAGAGGGGAGTGAGACAACAAACAGCACATTAAATACACCAAACACAAAACCCGTTTATCAGTGAAAATCACTGCATAATATCATACAAATATCCAGTTAGAATGTATGTGTGTGGAAAATTGTGTTGCTTTATGTCTAAATACAAAACTGAAGGCTCAAAATGTCCACATACTGTAGGTGCGGGGAAAGAACGCGGGAGGTGATTAATAGTCACGTGTGTTATAATTCTATATATGCTGTAGTTTTGGTCACCTTGTTGAGCAGAGATTTGTGAAAGTTCTTGAGTGGAGTCAGAAACTGAAGCCAGGGTGTTTTCCCCTGAGCCCGCTCTCAGCTCTGCTTCAGTCTGCACAGCTTCCCCTGCTGGAAAACGAAAAACAAGCCGTGAGGTCGACGCACGACTGAAACAGAAAGGTGATTGAAGCTGGAAATGATTCATAAAAAAACCTTCTCTCTCAGCAGGTGCAGAGTCCTTCTCATCCGGCTGTGTTTCAGAAGCAACAGCAGCTTCGTTATTCAGAGGAGGTTGACCTGAGGCACACTCCTCCTCCTGTGATGAAGACATCCTTTGTTTTAGTGACATTTAGTTCATTAAAATCAGAGGTTTTTCATATTTAAGAATATGAACTTCAACCATATTACAGCCCTTTGTAGACAGAAAGTAGTCAATTTAAATACCAAACTTCCTGATTTTTTCCTCATTTAATACCCTTAAAAGCTGCTGATATAGGAAGTGTCACTGAACTCATGCTGATGCTTGTGTAATAAAGTATGTATTAAATGACCAACCTGTCACTACTGGACTTACAATCAAAATAAAAACAACCAAAAATGTACTGGAATGTACTCAGTAGACTAAAAAGACTCTTTTATTTTTATCTTGCAGCAGTGAAATGTTGGTACCTGTACAGCCGGCATCTCCATGACCCCAACTTCTGCTGTGCTCTGTATTTCCTCAGACTGACCTGTGAAAAGGAGCAGATTGCACTTTTTAATAATTGAAAGATAAAAGTGTAATAAGGTTTCAAAAGTCAGTGATTTCATTCTTGAGGCCTCTGAGGCAACAAACACAAAACAGGTGAACACACTGAAACCCACGTCCATCAGCTGGAACAGCTTGTCTGAGTTAGCAACAGTAACTAAGGGGGGGGCGGGGCTTACATACGGGTCAACTGTACATACAGTACTGCTGCTTCTGAGATTCATTGGCACAAACCTGCAGGGTGAGTTTGTTCTTCAGCAGAGAGCAGAGGTGCTGGAGGGGACGCCTCCGCGGCTGTCTGCACCTCAGGAGGGAGCTGCTCCTCCTCTCTGGCTGCCTCCACCACCGACTCCTCCTCCGCCGCCATCGGCTCCTCCTCCACCGCCACCGCCATCGGCTCCTCCTCCACCGCCACCGCCACCGGCTCCTCCCTGGTGGTCTGGCCGAGGAGGCTGGAGGACACGGTGCTGTCGGGATCCATGGACAGCAGCGCCAGGGCGGCCTCCTTCATCTTCATGTCGGCGTCCTGAAGCTCCATCTCCGGCGTGCGGTCTTCCCCGAGGCTCCCGGCGCCGAGCCTGGCCTCGGCCGACGTGCACACGTCCATGAGGCTCAGCAAGGCGTCGGCCTCGGCCGGCAGCTCGCCGAGTCGCGCCTCCGCCTCCTCCTCGGGCGGCTCGGGCGTGATGTCGCTCAGGGCGTCGCAGGTGTCGTCGGAGAAGGAGGTGGTGACGGTGGCGGTGGTGGTGACGGGCTCGGAGTCGGTGCTCGTGTCCTGGAACACAGCTTTCTTCTTGGGCGGCTCGTCCGTCTCGTGGATCGGAGGAGGAACTGAAGACTTTGGAGATTTAACCGTCCTTTCCGCTCTGTCCTCTCTTGGTGCTTTTCTGTCTTCTTGGCCCTCGTCCTTGCTCTCTGAGGCTTTGTCCTTCTTCTCCAGCTTCTTCTTTGTGCCTTTCACATCTGTCTTTTCATGCGACGGCTCCTCTGGGGCTTTAACTTGTTCTTTCTTCTTCTCCTTCGTAGCTTCAGCTTTGCTGGCACTCCCCCCTCCTGCACTTCGGACTTCTGGACTCTGAAGTTTCTTTTCAGTTTTGGGTAACAACAGAGTCTTCAGCTCATCTTTTGACTTGGATTTAGATTTGTCGGAGATTTTTCCCTTTTCTGAAACTTTCGCCTTTTTCTGGTCTTTGTCTGGTTCTGAGCTCGACTTGTTTGACTTGTCTTGATCTGCTTTAACCTTCTCCTTCTCGCCGTCCTTCTCTGCTTTTGACTTGAGTTTGTCTGCAGGCTTGTCCTCGCTGTGGCTCCTCGACCTCTTCGGGCCTTCTTTGGAGTGTTTGTCTTTCCTCTTGCTGCTGTCGGAGCCGGGCTCCATGTCGGATCGATCCTCAGAGGAGCCGGTAGAGTCTGGCTGAAACAGTAGCTTCAGATCACCTTTAAGAGAGGTTTTCTCACATTTTCCCTTCTCCTTCATCTTTTCTTTCTCCTTGTTTTTGTCCTTCTCTGTCTTGGCGCTCTCCGAAGCTGCAGCCTTCATCTTCTTGACCTCTTCTGCACTTCCTGCCACCTTCTTCTCACTCCTGATCTTCGGCTTCTTCTCGCCTCTCTCCTCAGAGCTCACTTTACCTGCTGTGCCTTCTTTCTGCTGCGGATCGTCCATCTGATGTTCAGATCTTTTCTCCTGCTTCAGCTTGAGCTTGGCCCGCTCGTCAGACAGGCTGCGCTCCTTGTCTTTCCGCTCCTTGGGATGGATTTCTCTGCGGGACAGGCGGTCGAACTTTCCAACGCTGCGCTGTCTGAGTGCCTCCTGGGAGCCTTGCTCCAACTCCAGGATGAAGGAGTGCGTCCGGGGTTTGTCGGGAAGTTTCTTTGCGTCGGTGGAATCTTCTGAGACGCTGCCGCTTGTCCTTCTGTGTCTGTCATCAAAAGATGATGAATCGGACTGATTTCTGATCAGTTTAGGTTGTGGGTTCTTTGAAGCAGCAGGTTTTAACTCCTAATGGAAAACAAAACGGATGAACATGAGCAAATAAAAAAAAGCATATTCCCTGAACCTTGCTGAATTCATGAGAGCTTTGACATACAGATTTCTTGGGTACGTCTCCTGCATCTCCTTTCTTCTTCCCTGAAGCGTCTCCATCTTTTCTGGAAGGTTAAATTCGCACACATTTAGAGAAGATATGGTGAAAAGGTGAGATGAGCCGCTGTGAGTGCTGGTGTCTCACCTGGAGTCCAGTTTTCTCTTCCTGCTCAGAGCCACCTTCTTCTCCAGGACCTTCCTCTCCTTGCGAGCCTCCTTGGCTCTGGGGCCCTCCTGCCCGGCAGGGTCTCCACCCTTTTCTTTCTTGTAATCTGTGTGAGACGTCAGGCTTCATGAACGACTGAGTCATTTCAGTGTCAAAGGGAAAATTTGTCAAATTAAAAAAAAAAACAGTTTTTATAAAATCACTGGTGAGTTGGTGTTAATCTGCGTATGTCAACTGATAATTGAAAGTTTTGTCAGAGTGTAATCACACAGTTTACATGTTTATCACAAAGTACGATAAAACAACACTACAAAAAACATCAAAGTCAAAATTAAGCTTCCATGTGTAAAAGCCAAGACAGAAACTAGAGAGAACAAACCTTGCTCCTCCAGCTGTGCTGCTCTCTGTTTCCGTTTCTCCTCCATTCGCTCTCGGTTCTGTTGTCTCTTGAGGAGTCTCTCCTCTTTGTCCTTGGCCTTTCAAAACAGTTTGTCAAACAGTCATAATAAACCCTCAGAAAGACACGCAGCATCTTTCACCTCTCCTGATAAAGGGACGTGAACTGACCGCGGAGCGGCGGCGTTCCTCCACTGTGACTTCATCGTCAGAGTCGCTGTAGTATCGAGAGTAGAGGAACGGCTTGTGGACGTAGGCCTTACGGCGAGGCTTACAGTCTTTGTCCTCGTCTCCCGTCTCTCCACCGGTGTGTTTCTTGTCGTCTTGATCTGGAGCAATTAAAAGGTGCATCCAGAGAAACCGCTAACTGTTAACACACACTTTATCACTTGGCACCGCAGATATGAATGGATTGCTGATATATTCATGTAGACATTGGCTTAAACCTGCAGCAGCTTTAATATACATCCACAATACAATCAGGGACAGCGTTTGACCGGACTAGTTAAAAACTGGGGCACAATTTAAGTGATACCTTTTCCCTTGAAATGCTGTACTGTAAATGGAGCCTTCATTAAAGATCCCATTTAGTCAAGAGAGAACTAAGACGCACAGGCCACCCTGTATGTCTGTTTGAAATAAAGGGAAACCTGTCAGAGCACCTGGGGGCAGCTCCCCTTCTTCAGAGGACTCGGACGGCAGCTCCTCGTCCTCGCTCTCCTCCTCGAACGAGGACAGGTCGCTGGTGTGGACCGAGCTCACCGTGATGTCGCTCAGACCCTCCAGGTCAGAGTCCTCCAAAGAATATTCTGCAGGACAGAGGAAAGAGGAAAGACAGGCCTTTAATTCCTTCTCTGAAAACATTAGGAAAGCACTTTCTCACACACCTTCTTTGATCCTCTCCCGAGCCTTCTGCTTGGCCTGGCTGCTGGATCTCAGTGGATCCTCCTCCTGCTTCTCCTCAGAGGTTTTCTTGCTGATCTTGTCTGCAGGTTTCTCTCTCTCCTCCTCTAACTGCGGCTGAGCTCTGGACTCCTCCTCTTCCATTTTCACTTCCTCTGTCGGCTCCTCTCCCTCCAGCTCCATGTCTGACTGCGCCTCCTCCGTCTTCACCTCCATGGCCTCCACTTCTGCTGCCGGCTTTGCGTCCGGGGCGTCTTGGTGTTGCCTCTCCTCAGTCTGACTGCCTCCTTCCTCCATGGCGCTCGCGTCCTGCTCGCCGTCCTCCATCAGCAGCATGGACTCCTCCGGCGTCTGGCCCCTGCGGGTCTTTTCCGGGGCCGAGGTGGCCCTGACACTGGCCTCTTGGTTGAGAGACGTTATTGTGTCCAGGATGGACATAGCGCTGCCAGGGGTCGCTGGAGTCGACGAGGAGGCTGTGAAGAGACAGACAAGTCAACAAAGCTCTTTTCAGTTCGGTAACAAATAGACATAGCATCAAAAAATTACAGTGGAAAAGTTAGTTCTTCAAAAATCTAATTTAAACTTCTCATAATCTTCATTTACGAGATGAAGCTGTATTTGATGCTCATAAAAAGACACACACCTTGCTCAGGAGGGGTGAAATCTGCGGTGGTCTCTGGAGGAGGAGGAGGAGGGGGAAACGGGGTCGCCGGCTCCTCGGAGCAGCTGCCCGGGGACAGGAACTCCCGGACCACCCGCTCCACCTGCGGCCTGAAGATGTGGTTGACTTTGGGATCCACCACCTGAGCCACGATCCGGTCCACCCCCTGCTCCAGCATCCCCGATCTGAGACACACGGCACGCCGTTAGTTCTAGTGAGCCGCACACGGGGGTGAGAGCAGAAGGAAGTGACGGAGCGGCCCACTCACTGCAGGACCAGCTGCCGGATGTTGTTTCTCAGCTGGTTTTTGTTCAGGTGAGGGCTCCATGTGTGATTGGACAGGTGGTTGGAGACAAAGTTGTCCACTCGTTGTTTCAGGTTCAAGTACGCTGGCTGTAAAAGAGTTTTCACGTTTACATTATGAAAACTGTAACACACAGAATGACCACAAGAGGTCATTTATCTGAGGCAGGGGTTTATTTCTAATAGCAGTGATGTGTGCACTCACAGTGAGTGGTAACTAGTCTTCTTCTATGGTTTTGAATAGAGTGTGGTTTAGGTGAAACAGCTGGAGGACAGACAGTATGAGTCCATCAATATGTAATATTACCCATTGGTGTCATCAGACAATGGTAATAATGTTGATTTATTTCATTTTATTGTGTGGAGGATTTGTTTATAAAATTAAGTTTCCTTTTGTGACTCACAAATTTTCTAGATGATGATCCTCTGAAGTGAATGTAGCATAGTTTAGCAAAGTATCTGAGGCATGTCTGATTTTAAAGAATCTGATCAGTTAGATTGTTGATATGTGACTGATCTGACTGAATGATTTCTTGAGTGAATGTAATATAGTTGAATTATTGAGCACACCTGATTGCAATAGGGTGCCCCCTATTGGACTTTTTTTGTTTGTTTGATTTTTTTTTTTTTTTCACAAACTTGATGATGACATTGAAATAGATTTAGGTGTGCAGAAGCAGGACGCTGGCCCTCGAGGACCAGCTTGACACCGCTACTCTAAAGTGATGTGAAAATACTGTTGGAAAGCATACAATTTGGAAGAAAGAAACAAAGTACTGTGGTGCTGAGAGGCATTTGGGTGTTTTTCATTTATATTTGAGGCCTCATAAAGACAACCAAGTAAAGACCCACCCAGGCTTGACACCTTTGAACACAAATATTTCAACATTCCAATCTCAGGTTTGAAAATGGATTGATTGAGTTTACTGCAATGATATACAGATGTAACAGAAAATGTATAATCAATTCAATTGTCTACCAACAGAATGCATGAAACTGAGACCTTGTTAAAACTACTGATAACCCAAGACATTATTTTTGTACAGCATTTAGGGGTGTTGGGCGTGATCTACCGGTCTGGCTATGCAAATAATGGATCCTTAATTAGGGTAAAGGTTAAATGTCGTGAAGGAATGTTAATTACACATATATCGCGCAAGTATAATCCTACAATCAATAAACGACCACTGCATGAAAATGCATAAAATGCGCAGTGATCAAGGGATCTTTGCGCACATAATTATCGCGCAATTATGTAATGACAGGATGAGCATCTTCCTGTGCAAAGGACCAATGTTTAATTTGAGTGTATGTGTAGATGTTAAAATGCACGGTTATCTTGATTCAGTGTCGACTATTCTGTCCTTGAGATCTGCTTTCAGTGGACGTTTCTGTACCTTCCAAAGTTCCAAAGGATGCTGGTGAAATGTTCATTTATTCAATGACGGTTAAAAAGCAAAAGTGACTTTTATGTTTTCCAAAAAATGCAGCAGAAACAACAAGTAAGAGCCTTCTCACAGAGTCAAGCCCTCGTGAACAGCAGTAAATGTTTATAAAGGTTGTGACTGGCCGGCCGGTACCTTGGTGTCAACGTCTGCCAGACATTCCCTCCGGAACTGGTCGAAGAGCCCCTGAGTCTTCAGGTGGTTCACGATCATGGACACCAGCTGCGGGTCTCCGGGAGCCAAACCCGCCATCACCTCGGATCAGAAGCGCTCCCACAGTCCGCTCATCCGGAGAAAGACAGGTCCGATTGGAACTCCGTCGCTCTGTTGTGGTCTGACTGAAGAGGCGGGAACGACCCGGAACAAGAACCGAGCGGTGACCGGAAGCACTTTAGAAGAAACAATCCCTGTCAGAATAAGAGTGAAAATCTGAAGACACAGAATTCGCGTTATGTGAAACTTTTCAGGAGTCTGCAAACTTTACGACCAAAAAAGCCATTTTTCAGATTTTCTATCAAATCAAATATACCCGGAGAAGCACAAACAAAAGGCAAACAAAGTTGGCAATTTTTCATATAGTATTTTTGAAACATACAAAAGTTGCTTTTCATATTCCATTTATGAAGATTCAATCACAGTTTAGGATGGAAGCATTTCATTGTATTTTTAGCTGTTTTGTGCATGGTTTTAGTGGATTCATTCTTCTTTTTCAGAATTTTCAGACAAATTTTATATTTTAGGACAGAAAACCAAGACGTAAATACCATTAAGGATTGCGCCACACCGCATAAATAAGGGGGAAAAATAATTATTTTTTTATAATCATAACAAAAAGGCCTAACAGTGATTAATAAAAGCCCAGAAAAGATGAAATGACCAAAATCACAGCAAGGGGGAACAGTCTTATGGCCACAGCAAGGAAGGGTTTTTCAGATATTATTGAATGCCTTGTCTAAGCAGCTCTGCTTGTTTTTGTTTTTTCTCTTCTAAAGCTGTTCTAGTCGTAATTCCAGTCATGACACATCTTTCACTATTTCCTATGTTTTTTAGTTTGTTTGTTTTTTGTTTTTTGTTTTTTTTGGGGGGGGGTGTCTTTTTCACATTTTATTATAAACATTTTTTTTTATCTAAGAGATAAAACTCGTTTTGAAAATAACTCTGATCTGTCAACAAAATAAAAAGAGGAAAAGTTAATTTTGATATATTTCGAGAAAGTTTCAGGGATCGATTACGAAAGGCCCGAACAGGATGCAGGTCCCTGATATAGAGGTTGTGCAGAACTTCATTTGTTCTGTAGGAGGCGCTAAGGCCTCACATATGATGACAGCACAGCAGTGATGCTTTTACTGAGTTCAGTGAGACAAACTAAATTAGTTGATGGCACACACTGTTATAGTAGATGTTTCACAACATGCAAAAATAAAATAGGAAACCAACCAGAAAGCAATTTTTAATATTTCCTGGTTTGGACTTGAACATTCCCTCCAGAGCCTATTTGACAATAAATTTTTATCATCATTATGATTGACTAAGGGTCAAGGATCAAACTCATGAACTCAAACCTGTGAACATCGTGTGTGTACGTGCGTGTGCGTGGTGGAGCCCTTGCACGTGCCAAAGATTCTCTGGATTCGCGACAGTTTTAACATCAAAAGACAAAATCTGAATTCATAGGTGCTTTATTAATCATTTTGAAATCCAAAACACATCTGACTACTCTATTAAGACAAGCAAAGCTAAAACATACCGTCAATTACACAATAAACAAAGTGCATAAACTGTGTTGCAATCAGTAATGACATGGTGTTGATTCAAATGAAGGTAGAAAACCAGATGAAGAACAAAGTCCGTGGGAATTTTTTTTTTTTTAAATTAAACATGAATCCTTGAAATGTACTTATTCAGCATTTTGGCCATGATCGTTACATGGGGCAAAACTTTGAGAGGTTAGAGGCGTCAGTAACTAACCGTGACTACAGCTCTTTTTCTTGAATGAGGTTTTTGTCATTGTCTTTAAGACGAAAACATTAGCCTAAAAGCGGCTAAAAGTAGCTAAACATGCTAAACATGCAGTCAGTTAACGCCACAGTGGGCTCGTTTTAAATCGATTAAGATATAGAAAATATTTGCAACGAAAAAATAAAAACTTCTGGCAGCGGTGGGATTCGAACCCACGCCCCCGAAGAGACTGGAGCCTTAATCCAGCGCCTTAGACCGCTCGGCCACGCTACCATGCAGCGCCCATCCAAGGGCTCAGTAAAAGTACGCTAACCAGGACTTACACTGCTCCCATTTTATGCTATGCTATGCTATGCTATGCTATGCTATGCTATGCTATGCTATGCTATGCTATGCTATGCTATGACTCCAATCAGAAATTAGACGTCTCCCAACTACTAATTGCGAAAAGTACAATTTGGAGCTCAAATACAAACAAAAATGTAAAACAAGAACTTAAAAAGTCTCAAAACAAGAACTGACACTGTGGTTTGTCATTTTAATTAATTCAAACATTACAAGTAAAGTTTTTTGGAATGTTCAGCTTTTTTTATTTGTAATTACTTTATGTTGCTTGTTAATATGTCACCATATAAAAGGCATAAACAAGCGTTGTTCAATTGAAAGCCACAGTCCACACAACAAGTAAAGCTGTATTTCTTACCGAATATCAGCGTCCTATAATAAAAAATGCAGGTGTTAGGAAGAGTTCGGTTTCACTGAGGCCAACCCCCCAACCCCCACCTTCACGGAAATTATTTGGAAGTCTTCTGATCCTGGGGAATAAACAAAAACATCTAAGAATATCACTGGTATTCCCTGCGGTGTCACCAAAATCTCTGCAGCCTTCCTGCTAATCATACTACAGCCTATCATTTTGGCAAAAATTACTTTTTCAAATTCACTTGGATGCGAAAAACTATTATCTTATGGGAACAAGTTATAATGTTGTTAGCACAATATAATAATTTGTTTCAACAAAATTTGAACTTGTGCGCATAAGATTTTGAGAAAATCACCTATAAAGAAAATGCTAGAAATTTTGCAGATGTCATTTATGCAAAGTATGAAGCGTTTGGGACCCAGTACTGACCCCTGGGGGATCCCACAAGCAGGGCCTACATGTGAAGAAGCATTTAAAAAGTGTGGGGTCTATGATTTCTTAGATGGATTCCATCAATCCAGTTATGTTATGATGTTTAATTTGAATCCATATTGCCTGTGGGAAAGTATTTTTTTTTTTTTCTATAAATATGTCGAGTCTGCTACTGATTACTTATTTAGAATTTTTGATTATTGTGTTATTAATAAAACCTGTGACATTAAAGAGACCTGTGGTTTTTGAAGTGTTGCTGGCACAACTTTTGCTGTTTTGATTTTGTTTGGTAACGACATTCCAAAGTCAAGACCACTGAAAAAGACTAGCCTTCTTGCAAAATGGGTTCAGTTTATGATGACCAATGTTTGTTCTTGAAGTCCAAGATGTTGAATTTCAAGTCTACAACGTCATTCTGTGTTACTCTGTACTTATGGTGAGCTGAAGCAGAGGAACAATGTTTCTTCTTAAAAGTTCTAAATTTCAGGAGGCATAATGGATTGAATATGTCAAACTTCTTAGCACTTAATGACAAAACAGGTTTTTGATCCAAAAGAAGATAATTACTTTTTATAAAATCATAATCAGGTGAGCACTAAAGTAAGGCATATGGTGCGGTGCAAAGTTTCCAGACTGAATTTTAAGCAGAGATGAAAGGAGAACTGGAAATGTGGTAAAGCACAACTACCCTTTTTTAGAGTCTGCTCCAGGTGAGGGCCAGGCTACACCCGAGCCCAGAGCAGTGTTTCCTCAGGATTATCTCCGGCAGCAGAAGCTGTGGCTGTGTAAACAAGTGACTGCAGATTCTACTTTTACAACCTATTTATCGAATGTCAAGTTGGAAAATGCTTTTAGAAGGCTGAATATTCTTCTTTTTCGACGTGTATGAATCTCATTTTGATGACTTCAGACCAGAACATCATCTGACTTTCATTGTGACCACTGAGACACAAAGCACTGATTAGATAAAAGAAAACAAGAGTGAGAAAGAATATGCCTAAATCTTGTTGAGATTTGACTGACTCAACCAAATCCCACTCCAAGGTATTTAAGAGTTGGTAGCCCTGCAACTTGGGAAAGTTGTTGACATGTTAAAGTCTGATGTGATTAAATTGAGTGCATTTCATCAATTCACCATGTTATCATGGGGTGGCTGTGGGTGCAGTTTGTAGGAGGTTGTTGGCTCAATTCTCCATCAATTGAGTGCCTTGCATGGCAGATGCCTCCACTGGTGTCTGAATGGGTGAATGTAATTGCGATGTAGAGCACTTTGGGCTCTGCTAAAGCAGTGTTAAAACACTATCCAAATTGTACTTCATTTACTGTTCACCGTCTCTGAAAAGTTTGTGAGCAAAGATTAAAATTCACATACCATAATCCTATCATGCTATCATTTTCATAAGAAGTGGTGTAGACATTTTTCAGAGTATGCTTTGTGCATAATGTTTATAAATGAGGTTCATGTAGCGCGATCCAAGACTGGCAAGACTGTCACATTTCGTACGGAATAAAGAAAATGTCTGAATCAAACAGCTGACTAATAGGATATTTTTTCTAGTTACTAATGTGACTTTTCAGTCTAGTGGGTATCTCAGCTAAAAAAAAAAATGATGGGAAGAACAGGATTTTCATTTAAAAATGTTAAATTTGTACCCTCATTACTGACGTACAGGGTGAACTGGTACATTTACTCAAATTAAAAGATGAATATATAATAACTATTCAATGAAAAAATGTACATGGTGACTCTTATTCTGTTAAGACAATTATCTGTACTGTTACTTTCCCTATCTTGGTATTCAAAAGCAAAAAATATTGTAGATTTGTGCAATTTTATGAATGACCAACACAAACATGGTTCAGAAAATAGTATGATTTATTTAAATATCTTTATTAAAAGGAGAAAAAGACACAATAGGTTCTCTTTTTTGGAAGGGGATCCAAAATAGAATTATTCAAAACAACCTCTCCTTCACCGGATTATTAAAATGGCTGATTTCCAAAAACACAATGTACTGACAGTGTATTGACAGAGATCTCTCGTTTTCACACAATTACGACAACAAACAGATATTTCTCAATCTCAATTTCTAAAAATCATATAGAAAAAAAATTCAAAAAACAAAGCAGTAACAAGATAAGAAATCTAAACGTGATGTATACAAGCACCTGCTGTTACAGAAGCTCTCTGAATGTATCGGTTGAACAAACGTGGTAAAGCAACAGGAAACAGGTGGATCTCTTGCTTTTGTGTTAACGTGTTCACAGTTTGTTTCAATACCTCTCAGTCTGTTTCATGACAGGAACCTTTTTAAAAATGATGTTTGCATCAATGTGATGAAGTCTTCTGCCACCAACAGACAATCCTGTGTGGGTATTTCCTCAGGTTTAACTCATCTATAGACCTGGAAACATCCCAACACACGGGGTCCATAAAAATCAAGTTTTCAATTTTACTCACACGGAAACAGAAAATCCAGTTAAAAACAAAGTATAGGACACCTGAGCACACTGAAGCTAAAAAGGTTTGCCGATTCCATTCTTAGTGCTGGAGATTGTTGTGAAGAGGAAAAGCTCTCCGTTTCTTAGTCCACATCTCACCCCTCAGCTACTCTGCCCCATCCAAAGGAGCTGGTTGAGGTGGTTCCAGCATCTGATCAGGATGTCCTCAGACATCAACAGCCAATATCTCAACACAAAAGAGAGTACATGTGAAAGCAACACAGTGTTTTCTGGCGGATTGAGGAGCCTGCATGGGTCTGTCTGTGACTGGCTCGGTGTGGGAAATTGTGGACCTCTTTGCTCTACATAAGTTCACGGTCACAACATGGTGACTGAGCAAAAAAGAAGAGTGTCTGTGATTAAAGCTCAAATTCAAGGCACCTCCTTTGTCTCATCCATCCTGATCACCAGTGACGAACACTATTCAGACCCTCAGATTGAATCTAAAAAGGCTGTGGACCCCTCTAAGGATAGACCGATACATCGGCCGGTCGATATTTGAGTTTTTTACTTATATCGGTATCAGCCGATACTCGCGTGGATTCGCGGATTTATTTTTCCTTGGCATGATTTACAGACCGCCATCCAAAATTAAGTATTGTGCAGTGTGCACACTATGCTGCTGGTTCTTGTTGAGTGCAATACTTCAGTTGTTTTAATTATGTCTAAATATTTGTTTTATTTTATTTTATAGGCATTATTTGAATAATTAAAAGCACCAAACGCTTTTTGTTCACTTTAAAGTATGTTGCGTAAAGTTGAACGAAAGGGTTATAATTTTTTTACAGTTAAATATTTATTTTAAGCTTGAGACCTGTAGTATTTGTTATCGTGTCATTTTTTGTTGTAAATTGAGGGAGGAAAAGCAGTATCGACCCCAAATACCGGCTCAAGAAAATTGGCAGTCCATAATCGGCCATCGGCTGAGGGTGATGGAAAAAAAATTTTAGGATTGGCATTGGCCCTAAAAAAAAAGTCCTTATCGGTCTATCCCTAGACCCCTCTTCCACCTCTCATTTACAAAACCTTTACAGTAAGCAAAACATTGTATTACACACGCACGCACACACACACACACACACGCACACACTTTTGAAACCTCAGAGCAGGTGAAGACTGCCCCCTCATTGTCTTCAAATAGCTTTTTTTTTTTTTCTAAAGTTTGCATTGTTCATCCTTGTGTAGTAAATAACTTTTGTCATCCATAGTTGGACAACAACTCAGAAAAGTACATCACAGCAATATTTCATCCCTTCGGTGTGACATGAGCCCCAAAAAACTGTGGCTTTCCACAGGTTAGAGGAGCAGACTGGTGACTAGGTTCAAATCCCACAGGTGAAATTTCAGCACTGTGGCTGCCCAACCATGACCCTTGACCCCCCCCACTGTACTGTGTACTTGAGCCCACCACTCCCAGAAAGTTAAATGTACAGAAATATTTTCAGCATTGAAAGCTCTGGAAAAAAGCCCCCCCCCCATTATAAAATCTTAATGTGAATCTGTATTATAGAAAGCTGAATCTGTACAGAGCAATGATAGATAGAAAGAGGAGAGAGAGAGAGAGAGACAGCGAGAGAGAGAGAGCTAACCAAAATCATATGAAAGAGGTCGTTTTTTTTTTTTTTTAAACTTATCTACATTGTCTACATGTAAACAATGTTGGAGACTTCATCAAAAGGGTTGATCTGAACGGAGCAGTTGGTGAAGAGGAGGGTGCAGGACGGCAGCTGAGCTGCCAGCGAGCGGCGCAGACTGGGAATGGGATCACTGACGTCCGGGGCTTTATTCTCGTCACTGTTGCTGCTGTCTGCCCCCGCAGCTGCATCGCTCTCTTGCTGTTCTTCCCTGCCGTCACCGCTGCCCTCTCCTTCTGCCGCTGGAAGTCTGAGTCGGGGCTGGAAGATCACGTCCAGGAACTCCAGCTGGCGCAGCCCGCGGAGCATCTTGCAGCTGCGGACAATCTGCAGCTCGCCCAGCGTGCAGGCCCACAAACACAGACGCTTCAGGTCCTTCAGGCGTCTGGCACTGAGCAGGCCCGGCCCCACCTCCTTACCGCCGAGACTCAGCTCCTCCAGACCAACCCAGCCTGTTCCAAGGCCGAGGGAGGCCATCTGCAACTGGTATCCCTGCCGTCCTGTGTGGCCTATTTCCAGAAACTTGAGCCTAGAAAGGCCCCGGACACCGCTCAGGTCATCTTTTGCAGCACAGGTCCTGAGCCCACTCGCTGTCACACGAAAGGCGTCACGCAGCTCCAATCGACTGAGCTTTTCCCATGATGTGAGACTCTTCAGGTGCTGGTCTGTGAAAGAGGGCATGTTGTTTAAAACTAACCTCTCAATAGCGATGCCTGAAGTGGAGCCAGGCCCTTTCCCTTCATGACCACTCCTCTGCTGCTGTGCACTGGATGTGGACTCTGCTCTTTCTTGTGGATCAGGCAGGGTCTGGTTGAAAAAATCTCGAGGGAGTTCACAGCCACAGAGTTCCAGCACACGCAGAGACCGAGGGAGAACGCGGCAGCTGGGCAGGCCTCTCAGGTCTGCATGCAGGAGGTAGAGCTTCGTCAGACGAGGGCACTTTGTGGACAAAGCTTTGAGCCAAGACTCGGAGAGAAAGACGCCGCCTCGAGCAGAGAGCAGCAGGCCACGCAATCGAAGGCACCTCAGCCCACAGCCCAGGTACTGACGGAGCAGGAGCCAAAGGATGCGAGAGGTCACCTGACAGCGGGTCAGTCCAGGCAGTGCAGTATGGAGGGAGATATGGGAGCAAAAGAGGAAAATGTTACTCTCAGTGACTTTTCTTCATATCATCCCTTTGTAATTGCTTTCTGCTGGCTCAGTGTTTCTATGAGCTCATTTTCAATACATCTGTTATTCTTCAATGATTTTCATTGGTAATGTCATATGCCTTTCTGATTCTTTTGAGTTTTTACAGTCATCCTGATTCTTATAATAGTCATTTTAGATACCACTGTGTTACTATTGTTGCTCATTCAGGGTCAAGATATGACTCTCCAGAGCTATTTCCTTTATACCTCTTTAATCTTTTTGTGGGTTTTTTTTTCTGTCTCATTGTATTCATTTGTCAGTTTTTGTGAATCATTACATTTTAGAAGTTAGTTTGGTGATGATAATCAAGTTAGGGTATTGGCCTCTGTTATCATTGTGGTTGTTTTCATATTGACACATGAGAAAAAAGTAAACAATTCCAACATGGAAAGATAAATGAAAAGAGAAAAACAGTCTTACTCCTTTCCATGCAGTCAGGTCGACACTTCTCCACAGTTTTTGGTCTTTAACAAGGCGCTTCCATCTCTTGCACACCCTGAAAACATACAACAAATAACTTACGTCCAAACACAGGGTAAGTTAAGTCCCAACACAACAAAAAATAAATGTATAAGTAAACTGGAATCCAAACATAAGGACTTACAGGATAACTTAAGTCCTAACACAAGATAGCTTAAGTCGTAACAAAGGATAACGTCTGACCCGACAAATGATAACTTAAGATAGCATAACTTAACATAGGATAACTTAAGACAGGATAACTCAAGTCTTTACCACAACAAAGAAAAATAAGACACCAGTGACTTTTGTTCCACGCCGCTTGGATGAGCTGAAGCGCTCTTACCTCCCGGCTCTGACCAGCTCCCGCACGCTCAGGTACGAGAGCACGTCAATGAGGATATTTTCGGGGAAATAATCGAGATTACAGCCTGTAAATTCTTCCATTTTGGAAACTCTCACTCCCGTCGACACGGAAACAATATTACGACGCACAGGAGTTGCGTCCCGATTATCGATCCCCCCGGAAACACCTGCAAGTCACAAGTGGGAGAATACAAAAATATAATATGAAATATATTTTAAAGCAGGAAATTTACCTATTTTGTTATTTAATATATTTCTGTTGAGTTATTAAGATTATTATATGATTTTTTTAAGCAACTGGATGGAGTGCGGATGCTCACTTACCCTCCTGCCCACTGCGCCTGCGCGGTGTACCGGACAAGATGGCGAGCAGCAATGGCGGCGGGATGGAGGTGGATGGAGCAGGTGAGTAATTTATCCCTTATTTAACTTTTATTTCTTGTTTTCTGCCTTTGAAATGTGTGCACGATGTCTCATGTGTAGCGTGTCTGTGTTGCCGGAGCGGCTTCATGGTGTGAGAGCGGACATGTCACGAGCTGTCTGATCCCCACTGCTGAGCTGTAATTCTGTTAAAATATTAATCTCTGAGTGTTTTAACCCGATTTATTTCATAATTTCATTCACTGAATATCACAACTGTTTTATATACACGTGCGTCTGACAGAGAAACTTTTCAGAAGGCCTTGTTATTTATTTGCAATGCTTGATGTAGGGATGGTCCTCCCTGTCAGTGAGGTAAAGTGACAGTTTGTTATTTTCATTATCAATTACATCCGTTTTCTCTTATCTGGTAGATGCTGGGTTCAGAACAATATTTAAAATGTTCTCTGTCATGCGTTGACTGGACTTGCAGTTTACAACCAAGTGACATTTCAATGTTTTTAGAGGGATTAAAATTAGTTGTCTGCAGAGCAGGTGAGTTAAAAGTTTACCAATCAAAACAGGATTTGTTTATTTGTATTTATGTTTTTTGAATGGGTGTGTTCAGTAAAGGAAGGGAAAATTTGGGAAAGTATATGACGTCTTTGGCAAAAACAACTGTATATGCACAGCACATTTTAACTAAAAAACAAGTCAACGTGTTTTACATGAAGGACCAACAGATGCAGAACAATAACAAAGAGAAGAACTGTGAACAGCACAAGAAAAGTGGAACGATTATAAATGTAGAGGCCATTTATGCACATTGTTGGCAGCTTATTTTGAATTTTTTGGACACATGTTGTAAATGTAGAATGCTCAGTTCTTGCGGAATTATTGCCAAATTTTCAATATCCCATTGTCTGGCATTCACTGTTACTACACAGGTAGATCTTGGCAACAAAACATATCTAAATACGTCCACCAATATTAAACGGATTGGTAGGGAAAAAAATTAGTCCTGCTGGACAGATTCACCATTGTCGCATTTTCATAACGTGAGCTTCTCATTGCCATCAAAAGTCACATTAATATTGAAAAAGTTATCACTGAAAAATGAGCTGAAAATCACACTTTTTAGAAAGTGCAGAGACATGAGGCCAAATGAATCCAGGCGTCTGAGCTATGAGTGGGTTGATCATAATAACTGGACCAAAACTGTCTGAAACAGGCCTCCTGGTGTCTGGGCTTCACTCACTATCTGCTGGAATATTTGTTTGATTATTTCTTTCCATGAAGTACACTTCTCTGGTATTTGCACTGCTGTTTACACCAGTTTTCTTTGTGTGACTGCGCATGCGCAGCCAGCCCCAGCGTCATGGCCTCCGGGGTCACCGGGAGTGTCTCTGTGGCCTTACACCCTCTGGTCATCCTCAACATATCCGACCACTGGATACGCATCCGCTCACAGGAGGGTCGCCCCATGCAGGGTGAGTGTTTCACACACCGGGCGTGTCATGAATGACAGACACACACACATGGGATGTGTTTGATTGTTGTTGTTGTTGTTGTTGTCTCTGCACAGTGATCGGAGCCCTGATCGGGAAACAGGAGGGCCGAAACATCGAGGTGATGAACTCCTTCGAGCTTCTGTCTCACACCATAGATGATAAAGTGCACATCGACAAGGATTACTACTACACCAAGGAGGAACAATGTGAGCTTTTGCTTTTAATTCTGTCTACAGCAGTGATGCTGACATGTCTTGTGAGAACAGCTTCTGTTAGAAAATCTCAGACTAGATTAGCACAGGTCAAATAAAACCAGAGTGATTTTGTATAATTCAAAGTGGATCTAGAAAACTGCATTGTACATGCAGGATCATGCATGTAACGGGAGCGTTAGGCCTCAGTGGAACCTTTGGGGGGGAAATAGTGAGCAATGAACTGCTCCACACTGTTTTTGTTGTGGCAATCTGTTAGCACTCTAAATAAGGGTCACTGGAGTTGCCTGGCTGTGGAGTGTAAAGTGTTTATATTCTCACCATGAGGTGGCAGCATTCATCCTCTAGGATCAGTATTTAGACTCACTGACCTGCTGCTGTGAAACCACATGGAGGTTGGTGATGTAGAATTTTTGGCGATTCGGAGCCAAAGATGACGAGTCAAGGTGTTGATGCTGCACAACGAGGATTCATTCAGGATTGCAGAGGAAACACACACAGTTCAGCTCATCGAGAGGGAGACTGCTGCTCCGAGGAGAATCCAACCCAACTCTGGCATAACTTCCGGCAATGCCAAGCCGTATAGACAGATACTCTCATGAGTAGTGAGAGCAGCAGATGTTGTTTCTCAGGTGAAAACCCATGTTGGTTCTCAGGGGAACGCTCCTGACACCAAGTGACTCCAGACAAAACAGGGCGTCCTTCGCACTGTGTTCCTGAGAACCTGAAAACAAAACATTATTCCATATCAGTTAGTGTGTACAGCATGCAGTACAGCAGCTCTGCAACTTTCTATTGTTCTCTTTCTGTTTTCACTGTGATACTTTTTATGCTAAAGGGACATTTTTTTAACTGATCACTCTCAATTGTCTTGTTTTTCTGATTACATGAACAGACTCACTGATCCTGTCAGCATCAGTAAACATTAGTAAATGCTGAATCTGATTCTGGTAAATCTAATTGTTCTTGTTTTTTGTCTTCTTGTTACTCAGTCAAACAGGTTTTCAAAGATATGGAGTTTTTGGGCTGGTACACCACAGGTGGTCCTCCTGACCCATCAGACATCCACATTCACAAGCAGGTATACACAAACACACACGTACAAAAATTAGTAAAAATGGGAGGAAATATGGAAAACAATGAAGTTGATAAATATCGTCATATTTTTGGACAAAGTTTTGGCACAGGAACAGTAAGCTGACTTATGTTGTCAAGTGTTTCATCTCCGTAGAGATGAAAGAGGAAAGCTCACACACATCCTCCTCTCTCCCTCCTGTCAGGTGTGTGAGATCATTGAGAGCCCTCTCTTCCTCAAGCTCAACCCCATGACCAAACACACCGACGTGAGTCCACCACGGGTCTGGCACATCGACGAGTTTGTCCAGAATCTGAATAACCGTCTCCTCCTGTGTTGCAGCTTCCCGTTAGTGTTTATGAATCCGTCATCGATATCATCAATGGAGAGGTAGCGTTCACTTCCCACCTCTGTAGCGTCGCCGGCTGCCACGGCTCTGTGGACTGACGCCTGCTCTGTTTGTCTCCAGGCCACCATGCTGTTTGCAGAGCTGACCTACACTCTGGCCACAGAGGAAGCAGAGAGAATCGGCGTCGATCACGTAGCTCGAATGACGGCCACGGGCACGGGAGAAAACTCCACAGGTAGGAAACCAGGAGTTCTTCTCCTTAAGCAGTTAATATCTGTACCATTGCATCTTGTGCATTTACTCTGATATCAGATAAAATTTCTGCTTTATAATGTAATTTGATTATTTTGTATTTCAAAACATAAGCAGGCTTTTCTAAAAAATAACTGCGCGTCTTCCTGGTCACCTCTTTGTCTCCTGTGCCAGTTGCTGAACACCTCATAGCGCAGCACAGCGCCATCAAGATGCTGCACAGCCGAGTGAAGATCATCCTGGAGTACGTGAAAGCCGTGGAGGCAGGTGAGAGCAGCGCAGAAAGAATGAATGTAAATCAGGAGAGCAGCTGTTTCTCAATGAGACGTTTCCCACCCCTGCATTCAGAGACGCTGCTCAGACATGCTCGTATAATTATTGATCCCTCTCTCCGGTGTGTCAGGAGAGGTACCGTTTAACCACGAGATCCTCCGAGAAGCCAACGCTCTGTGCCACAGACTGCCGGTCCTCAGCACCATCAAATTCAAAACAGACTTCTATGATGTGAGTGAACTCCTCAGAGCAGCACAGCCCTGCTCACTGCAAGCATGTTTTCATTTCAAAGACAGAAGGCAAATCCAAAACCGCATCTTTGAAGGTCTTTCTGCAGAGTTTAGGAGTAACGGCAGAAACACGTGGATGGCGAAACTCCTAATTAGTTTAATAGAAGTCACTGTTCTAGAAGTGAATTGATTTTAGTGTAATGAAGAGAAGATTCAGTCTTAAAGTAAGTTCCAGTGCAACACTGATCGTAACGGATCTGACAGCTGCAGACTTGGTGTTAACACTTCAACCGCATATTTCAAATTAGAAGTAAAGTTATGCATTTTATTGGCTCTGTCCCCATGTTTTTGCCCTAAAAGAGGAAAGGTTAAAGGTCATGTCGACTCCACGTCATTTAAGTCAGGAATCTGAGCGTAAGTGAGTTATGGTACTGGTGTGTTTCCAGCTCTCACTCAATACTCTGTGAGACAGATCAGTACCTGGAGTTCAGTGTGCTTCCTGCTCTCTGCCACTTTGAGTCAGTATAGATACTTTATTTTCATTGCATATTTAACGCGTCCTGTTTGAAGTGTAACAACAGCAGATTTTCTGGTCCTGGTGCCACATGCTTCCGTCTGTAACTGTGCTTCTGGTCGCCCCGCAGCAATGTAACGACGTGGGCCTCATGGCCTACTTAGGCACCATCACCAAGACGTGCAACAGTATGAACCAGTTCATCAACAAGTTCAACGTGCTGTACGACAGACAGGGCATCGGCCGCAGGATGAGGGGACTCTTCTTCTGAGCCGGCGGAAACAAACAAAAGCACTGCAGTTTCTTTCTTTTCAAACCTTCTTCAGCCACAGATGAACCCAAACCCCACAGAATGACAGTCAGTTAATATACAAAATCCCGCAGAGATGAATTCACCATACATCCACTTTATTTTACCCGGTTTGTTTTATTGTTACATGTTTCTGTCTAATAAATGATCTGCTGATTTTTTTTTTCATGGGACTTTGAATGTTCTTCCTTTTTTTTACTTTTTAAGCAATATTTTACTAATTTTGAGCTTTTATTACGGACATGACAACAAAACAAACATCACAGCAAATGCAAATGATCAGACAGAAGAGGTAGAGGAGGGAAAATGATTTGAAAATGTAATTGTTGCATTACAGAATGCATTGTTTAGAGTATTTTCAGTTAATTTCTATAGTAATTGTTTGATTTTTGTGAAAATTTAGACATTTACACCATGTTATTCCACAGTCTCATAGGGTTTAACACCTCTTGATGATTAAAAGAACTTTGGAACATATACAATGTAAATAAAGTTAATTGTGAAGGCGGACATGCTGGAGCAGCAGGTTTAGTGTGTAGGGTGTTTGGTGTTTGAAGTGCGGCTCCTGCTGCTTGATCACCTCAGGACGGTTTTAACAGAGAAACGTGGCAGGAAAGAGAGAGAGGAGGCCGGTGGACATAAAGCTCCAGAGACAGAGGCGTAGAACAGGAGTCAGCGTTTATTTGGGTATTAAATGTACAGCGGAACTCAACATAATGACCCCTTGCTAGTTTACAAGTCTGTTTTTACCTGCCATGTGGCACTGGGGGGGGGGGGGGGACCTTGTCTTTAGATCTTTTTTGCACCTTTTAAAAAGTTAAACCCAAAATAACTCATACAAAAAACAGATTAGTCGCCTTTTATTCCTCCAAGATCAGTAAATGTGCTGACACTGCTGATAAATACTGTCAAGTTTAATAACTCGGCCACATGTTGGGCTTCATGACAGAACATTTCCAGGGTGACGTGTTCAGTCAGAGTCTGTTTCTGCTCCCCGTCAGGGCCTCACTGCTCGTCCTCCGCCGGCTCGTCCGCCGGCTCGGCCGGCTGCGGGTAGTGGAAGCGGGCGGGGTCGTACAGGTCGTCCCGGGGGTCGTAGGGCTGGGGGTGGTAGTAGTACGGGTAAGGGTAGAGGGTGAATTTCTTCTCCAGGGGCGCGACGGGGGGCTCGGGCTCCTCCACGGGTTCCTCCTTCTCCTCCCCCTTCACTGGGGGTGGAGGCGGCGGGGGGCCCACCACCTTCCCCTTGATGGGCCGGGGCGGGTGGTCGATCAGGCAGTCGGGGTCCCAGTAGGGGTCGCAGTCATACTCCATGCCCTTGAAGGCGCGGATGGGAACCGGGGGACCCTTGACCAGGACCGGAGGCGGAGGGACGGACTTCTTGATGAAGACCGGGGGAGGAGGGGGCGCAGACTTGACTGGAGGAGGAGGAGGAGGCTGAGCCTTGACCACGGGGGCAGGAGCAGCTTTCTGAGGGGCGCAGTGGGGGTGGTAGCGGGGGTCACAGAGCACGGGAACCGCTCCGGTGGGGAGGTAGACGATGTGGGGCTTGCAGAGCGGATCTTTGAGGTTACACAGGAAGAGCACGTCGGCCTGGGCGATGGACGGGGCGGCGGGGAGAGGGGGGTCGGTCGCAGGAGGATCCGTGACCCTCGGGACGCCCTTCATCGGGGGAGGAGGAGGAGGGGGGACGGGCTTGCACTTCTTGTCTGTGACTGGGTCGCACATGATCATGGGCACGCCCAGCTTGCTCTGGAAGTAAGAGGCGTTGGGGCCGTAGGCCTGCTCCAGGTAGCGCATCTGCTGGTAGATCATCCGCAGCTTGTCGATCTCGTAGAGCTGAGAGGAAGACACACTCTTGATTCCAGATACATAGAACGTGAAACCTTCTGAGAAACAATCTGCTTTGCTGATCCAAAGTACACATCAACAGGTTTTTAGTTCATTTTGAAAGTTTGTAGGTTTTAAGCAGCAAAGAGACTGAATACAATCTGATTTAAACCAAAGTGATGCAACATTGAAATGCTCTAGTCTTAGTCTTGACCCGGTCCTACCCCCTAAAGGTCTTGGTCTTGAGTAGACCACTCACCCCCTCGGTGTGTCCGATGCTGCTGTAGTATCTGTAGTACGCCTGGAAGTCCGGGTTTGCCCGGTACCACTTGGGGTCTGCGTTGCGTTTGGGTCTGGAGTGAGTCAGGAAGTCGTTGGCTTTCTCGGAGTCGATGTTGAGGTGACTCACAGGGACCATCTCTGTTGGAAGAGGCAGAGGAGGCTGAGAGCTGCACGCTCATCGGCTTTAACTGAGAGTCAGAGTGAACAGCAGCTGTTACCTTCCTGCTTGATGGAGCTCAGCAGAGACTTGGCCTCCAGCAGACCTGCAAGACACAAAAAACAGGCTGGTTTCAGCTTTTAGGTAAAACTCAAAGGCATCTGTGAGGGTAGACAGTGAGAGCTGACCTGGGAGACAGAGGAGGCAGCAGAGCGCTCCCAACAGGCATATCGAAGACGCCATCTTGAACCACTGAGATCAAAACAAGAAGAAAAAATCAGATCGCAGTTCACACACAGTGGAGAGAGATGAGAAAAATGATAAGAAAGATAAGAAAAATGTTGAATCTTGATCCTGTACGATGGGAAACTCTGGTGAAGCTCATTGTTTTTATCAAAGGGCCAAAATGTAAAATTGTGATTAAGCTTTTTTTGTTCCACTACATATTAGAAAAAAATACGCTGGTAGTGGCTGTAATGATGTATTTGTTAAATTGTTCCTTGTTAATTAGAAGTAAGAATTGCAAGGTCATGACAATTTCAGAATAGATGAACGAAGAAATGAGATAAACACTGAAGTTTGTGTTGCAGTCAGAGCTCCTAATTCATGTATTTACCTTGATATGTGATATCAGGTCTGAATGAATTATACAGATAAAACACAAACTAAGATATCCTGTATTTATCTTGTTGAACGCACTGAACTTATGTGAGGAATAAATTTGACCTGTGAATGTAGCAGAGATCATGTTTACATTTAATCCATCGCTGGCTGGATGGTATTGCTGGATAGTGTGTGTGACTGCAGGGGGGCTGCAGGGGGCCGCAGGGGGCCGGAGCCGATCCCAGACACCTCATGCATGCACACATTATAAAATCTCTGAGCCTTGGGGCGTAAGCCCAACATGGACTCAAACCAGACATTGTCTCACTGTGAGGTGTGAATACAAACCACTGCACTGCCATGGCCCCCATCAAATTCACAGTGACAAAAATAATTCATTAAAGGAGAAAACTCCTGCTACTAAAATCGGTTTGTCATTTTTTTCCTTTGTGTGTATTTTAAAAAAACAGCTCAGTTTCAGAATTTTCTTCCTCCTTTAATTAAATGTAAAATATTTAGCAAGTTTCTGGGAAAAAGCACTTTTGCTTCAGTGTTTTATTTGACACATAAAATATAACAGTAGAAACATCACGATATTTGAATTGAGGTAGAATTGAAGTGTTCTGAAGGAAGTTTTCTTTGAGATATTTTCACATCTGTGTGAAGAAAATTTAGAAATAATGAGTTAAAATAGTAAAAAGTCAAGTTAAATCATTTTATAAGAAGTGGGAAAAGTACTCACACTTACTTAAGCAGGACTACAGATAAAAAAAACAGATTGATCAGAGGATGGACTCACCACATGGTGAGTCCATGGTTAAAGAAAATGTGAATTTTTCCCATAAAAATGTTAGAAATAAAAACCTGTGACCTTTATGGTTATTTCTCCCCCGAAAAGTGTGACTGTTTTTTTTTTTTCCCAAATAAATTGAAGAAAATTCAGCAAAAAGGAAGTGTGTGCCACTCACCTGCCTGAGGAGGCCGTCTTCTCAGGACCTGCAGCTCCAGGCCAGATAAATACTGACCCCCGCGTCAGAGCGCCTGTAACCTTATCCGCCACCCAATAGGACTTCATGGACCGGAGAGCCTGAGATCTGGTCTCCACCTCCCTCTTAATACTGCTTAATGTGGGGCCTTTGGCGCCTATTAGGGATGAAAAGCTCCCGGGCGCGAGCACGCGGGCCGTAAAGAGCTCAGACTTCAAATGGAAACTCCCCATTAAGTCTGGAGGGAGAGCATCACCTGCTGGGCCTTCTGCTGCTGAGGGGAAAATGCTGCCGACTAACACAATATCTCCGCCAGAGAGCGGTCGTAAAAAATCTGAGATGACAACCCTGCAGGCCCCAAACACACATCTCTAATGAGTTGTTGGAGATTTCTGACGGCCTGCCGGTTCCTGAAGGTGCTCATTTCAGGCCGGGGAACACCTGCTTTCCGCAGACAGCTCCCGGTTCTGCCTTTTATTTGGTCGAAGCCTGTTCGTCATTAAATCTCAGCTCTGAGGCTTCTCGTGTATTTTTATGGCACCAAACAGTCCCGGCTGATCCGAAAGACCGATGTGGAGAACGTGAACCGGTCTGTGGTTTGAAGGTTCAGAGTTTCCGCTTGGAGCTGGTTCTGGACGCTCTGGACCGTTTTCTAGTGGAGCTGCTGTAGGTGCAGACCGCTGGGGCTCTCTCTCCTCTCTCACTCCACACACAGTGATGTTTCTCCCACAGTGTGTCTCTCTGGTGTTTCTCTCCTGACACCGTGGATTCCTCAGTCGTCCCGACAACAAAAAACAATCTGTATTCCCATTCAAAGCCCCGGAAAGGTTACAGGTCACCTTCTCACAGCCTTAAATAAAGGGGGGAAGCATTTTCTTAACAAAATCAAGCAGCAAATTTAATCAATCCTAATTTTGTGGTTTAAATTAAGGCATTTTCAGGTCTTCTCTCTCTCTCCCTCTTTGTTCCTTCCTTCAGGTTCTCTCACTTTTCTCTGATAGTAGAACTGAAAGCTGGTCTGAGCCTCCATCACGTCTGCAGCGAGTGAATCTGTGCAGCGTTTCTCTGTGTCTGAACTCTCCATTTCTTTTTATTCTCTAACCACCAACCGGAGCAGCAGGGAGCCTTCTCCTCTGAGCCTGGTTCTGCAGGTTTCTGCCTGTTACAGTTGAGCTTTTCCTTTCCACCGTCTCCTCTGCTTACTCATGTGAGATTGTTTTTACTTTTTCTCAGCAGAACCTTGAAATGACTGAGCTGAATTTGCCGTTGCAGTGTTTAATCTGAAATGAATTGATTTGCACATGGAGCGGTACAAAGAAGCAAAAACAAACAAAAAGACATTGTTGCCACAAATTCAAGAGAAGGCTGTGTGAATTTTCATACTTCTGTTCCCCGGTGGAGTGGAATGGTCAGTTACTAATTTACAGGAAAAAGTCTCAAACTCACTATAAGAAACAAGAATCGGTTTCTCTGCAAACAATGAAATACCTTCTGGAAATGTTTAACCCTTATTATGTGAAAAAAAAAAAACTAAATTACATATTTGTGTGTTCAGTATTTTCCTCCACATGATGAAGAGAATGGAGCTCTGTGTTTTCTGCTGATATGAACCTTGCAAGGTACCAGTTTCTCTGTCCTCTTCAGAGAGAGACCTGGCATGTTTTCTATTTCTTTGCACTTGTATCCACTGTATAACACATCTTCCAGTTATTTTCAGACGCTCCTTCAGACGGCTTTCCAGGGTCCACTTCCATATTCCATGCATGGCTTGATTTTGCGTCACAGGCCGCTACATTTTGATCCCGTACTTGGCAGGCCTGTTGGGCCTGTGGTGTCGTGTAGGAAAGCGCCAGCTGAGTGGAGCGAGGTGCTGATCTGCAGGTAGAATTTCCATCCATTCGTCCCGTAGTACATCTCCGATAGCAGCCAGTTCGAGTCGTTCACGTCGATCAGCTGTCAGATGGAATCACACAAGACATCATGGACATCGTGTCTTTGGCTGCCTCTGCCAAGCCGTCGGTCTGATCCAGTGGCTTCCATTTCTCTTCAAATACCCTTCAAATTTTGCACACCAGTTTATGATGCCTGATGAGGAAAAGTCACAAAATGTCACAAAGAAAGGTTAACTAGCTCTCTTGTCAACACAAAAACTGAAATGTGGCAAACTGGCCCTTAACACGACAGGAAAGTTCACAGATTTTCCTCTCCTGGATCAGTGCTGCCACCTGCTGGCCACCTCTGGAGCATGGACGACTACAACCCGAAAGAATCGTGGAATAAATTCACATTTAAATGATCTTTAATGCGACAACATTTAATGTATTATCTGAATTACAAACAGTAAAGTGAGCAATTTGTTGGATTAATTGTTGAAAAATATTTATGGGTATTAACTCAATAAAAAACCTATTATTTCCTTTTTAAATGAAGCATTAGAAAGGAACATGCATTTGTGGGATGAGCAGAGTTTAGTCTGTGGGTTTAGTCCATTACAACTTCTAATTTAGGACAAAAACATACTAATGTGAAGGTCACAGGTCAGCAGACACACTGAAACATCCACACACTCCCACTTTTAGACATTCCACAGAAATATTTCATTGTACAATCAACTGGATATTTATAAATTCACAGCTGCTTTCATCACATATTTGGATGTTCCTTTCTTTCATGCGTTTTTCTTTTAAAATTATTAATTTAACTGTGCTCACATGATTGATATAAAGTTGGAAATTCAAATTTTTTGTAGTCAGTCCATATTCAATTTTTCCAACACAAACTTTCAAGAGATTTTTTGCAAACATTTCAATCCTTTTATAACTTCATGGAAAGCAGAGATCACAGTACTCCAAGTTTTCTTCCAGATATGTTTAGATCTATAAATGTTTATATGAACTGAAATATTGTTTTATCCAATGCATGTACGTGGACTGTGGTTGAGTCACCAACACACGAGAAAATGAAAAGATGCCAAGTTTGAATCAAGCTAAATTCTATCATTCTACATCACATGTTAAAGCTACACAGCAGCACTTTTTAATCTTTAAACATGATCTAAATGGAGTTAAATTGAATTCCTAATCGTGTTACTGGCAGCTTTTCCCCCATTAGAGAATTTAACTACACTCAAATCCCTGAACTCCTGCTGCTTCTCTTCTCAGGTGTCTCACTGTTTGGCTAATTTGCATAAAGAAGTTCTGCTGCCTTCAGACTCGTCTGATTTGATGAGTGAGACACTGGCAGCAAACATTTATATGTTGAAATAATTGCAGGTTTAGTGTTTTGTGAGCGGTTGAACCAGGTGTTCCTGACACACACACACACTTCACAATGTGAAACATCAGTTTATTTTAACAGGGACAACACAAGCCATAAACATTTCACCTGCAAAGACTAAAATGTGCAGAAATACTCTGAACAGGAGGAATAATAGAACACTATACAGCACAGACACTTCCAAGCAGTTAACAGGAATATTAATATCACTGAGTCCAGATTCTGCCCGGTAACTTTTGAGCCACGGAGGCGAAACCAATCCGCTGCTGCTGGGATTTCCAGAGGAGGAAAAGTCAGAAAAGCTTCACTGGAACCCTCCAGCTGTTGGGGGGAGGCGGAGGCGGGTCAGACGAAGGTGATGCGGCTGCGCGCCTGGTTCACCTGCCACACGTTCAGCTCCTCGTACTCCTCCAGCGCCTCCTGGAACTGAGCCGGCGTGAAGCCGCGCGACACGCAGCGCTGCTCCGCCTCCGCCATGCGCACCGTGCCGCCCGCGCCGCCGCGGCCCGCCACGCCCTCCGTGGCCAGCTCCCGCACCAGGGAGAAGATGACGTCGGCCGGACGCTGCGTCCTGCGGAAGGAGGAGGAGGAGGAGGATGATGATGATCAGTGACCTCTGAGCCCAACATACGAACAGCTGGAGCCAGAACGCTCTCTGACCGTGTGTTGCTGGACTTGTCGGCCTGCAGAGAATCCTTGGACATCTCCATGAGCCTCATGGCCTCGTTGACGTCCTCCTTCTCCACCGTGTCCATCAGGCGGAGCCGGGCCTGCAGCGTCAGAGCAGTCGGCGTTCACATCGGTCTCATCGGGGCAGAAAGTCTGAACTCTGAACGGGTCGACTCGTCTTCAGGCTGCGCTGTGCCGGCACTGTCAGACCGAGACAAGTGCAATGCCTTCTGGGATGGCCGGCGATTGCCCAAGTCTCCGCCTCTCAACACCAGCCAGTCTCTCCGGGGAGGGGGCGTCGGCGCGCCCGGCCGCGGCGTTCCGCTCCGGACACGGTCAGTTTTGCATGGGTTTGCACAGCGGCTCGGAAGGCACACAGGCTGACTGCCCACCCTGCAAAGCTGGCCGGGACCGGAAGAGCCGCTCCCGCCGGTTCTCCCACGCGTGGCGACGCGGCGCAGTGCGAGCCGTCTGCCTGAAGTGCTGGATTTGCAGTAGGTGAAAGACTTCTACCTGCACAAACAGCACTTTTGACAACCAGAGGCAGGGAAGATGCAGCAGGTCCCGCCCGGTCCGGGGCGGAGGCGTTCTGGAGGAGCTTCTCATCCGGCGTGGGAAAGAAGTGCTCACACTGCAGTAGGCCAGGTTATCGTCACTACCTGCACTGTAAGCACTTTATCGCACACCGGACTCTTTCATGAGCAGGTCAGGAATCTCAGACGGACCGCCGTTTCAATTCAATTCTGTGAAACAAGTTTCAAGGCTTTTAAGCTAGTTTTGAGTCAACATACAAACAACAGTAACAGATGAGAACATTCTGAGTTCCTGAAGCACTTCATGACTTAAAAGTTCAATTCTCTCCAGATCAAAGATGCCAACGACAAACTTAAAACACATCCACTGCTTTTCTGTACATTATTCATCAACGTATCCAAAAGCAGCGAAGCGACTGAAGGTTCGTGAGTTTTCCTCACCAGCGCGGTGGCGAGGCGCAGGATGGAGAGCAGGGTGCGGGCGGAGGTAAAGGTGGTGTCCTTGCTGACCCGGGCCTCTTTCCTCATCTCCACGTAGGCGGCCGTGATGTAGTCGGCCAGCGACTCGGGCACCACGGGCTGCCGCTTCTTACACATGGCGATGTAGCGCCTGCGGGGACACGGACGCTCCGTCAGCGTCACTCAGACGCCGTCTTCTGAAACCCGGACTCCGTCGGACGGCTCACCTCATGAGCTTCATGTGGATGGGGGTGAAGTGCGAGGGCGGCTGCCGGCAGTGCTGGTGGACGTAGGTGATGTGCTGGGCCAGCCGCAGGTCGGCGTCGGGGTCCGGCTTGTCCTGGATCAGCCACAGCAGGTCGAACCGCGACAGCAGCGCCGCCGGCAGCTGGATGTTCTGCTCGATGGTCTTGCGGGGGTTGTAGCGGCCGTAGGCGGGGTTGGCCGCCGCCAGGATGGAGCAGCGGGCGTTCAGGGAGGTCATGATGCCCGCCTGGACAGAAAGGGGGCGGGGTCAAGGAGCTGAAGCCCGGATGGAGCGGGGCGAGGAGGGAAGCGCCAGCTCACCTTGGCGATGGAGATGGTCTGCTGCTCCATCACCTCGTGGATGGCCGTGCGGTCGGCGTCGGCCATCTTGTCGAACTCGTCGATGCAGCAGATCCCCTGGTCGGCCAGCACCAAGGCTCCGCCCTCCAGAGTCATCTCCCCGGTGAGGGGGTCGCGCATCACGGCCGCCGTCAGCCCCACGCCGGACGAGCCGCGGCCGGTGGTGTACTGACCTGAGGGCAGGAGGAGAGCCGCCCATCAGAACCTGCTGGAAGCAGCCAATCAGAGGAGAGGAGACGGCGTTCCTCCCAGACTCACTTCGGGGAGCCAGGCGGTCGATGTAGGACAGCAGCTGGGACTTGGCCACTCCGGGGTCGCCCATCAGGCAGATGTTGATGTTGCCTTGAAGGAGACGAGCAGAAATGAGAATCACTCCAGCGTCAAACAGCGCACACACTCCGACGGCGTGACACTTTACCTCGGATCTTCATGCCTTTGGGGGCCTGCTGCACGCCGCCCACCAGCAGCAGGAGCAGAGCCTTCTTCACGTCTTCGTGTCCGTAGATCTCCGGGGCGATGGATCCAGCCAGCTTATCGTAAAACTCTTCAGCTGGAACCCAGAAAAGATGCTTCAGACGCTGAAATGGGGAGTGTGTGTGTGTGTCCACGGCGTCGTTCTGAAACCCACATGTGAATTCCCGCAGCTCCTCCTCGCTCAGCTCGTCGTTCCCCAGCTCGTCGTCCTCCGTCTTGTTCATGAGCGTGATGCTGTGACTCTCCAGGTACGTTTCAGACAGGAGGCCCTGGAAAACGCAGCGGGACGTCAGCTGAAGCTTCAGGCCTTCGGGAGGAGCGAGGCGGCGTCTGGATCGGGGCGTTACCTGCACGGCCTGGCTGTATCCCGTCCGCAGCAGAGGCAGGAAGACGCCAGTGATGGCCACGTGGTCTCCGGGCTGCGCCTGCCGGGTGTTTTCGCCGCGCGCGTACACCGTCATGCTCCGGGGAATGTTTCCGACGGGCACCTGGTCGCTCTGCACCGCCACGAAACACCAGGAGGAACTTGTTTCAGTGATCACAAGGATCGAATAACTTCTACCTTCAATACCCAAGTTCATCAAGAAGTGTGTGGAAACAGTGAAATCGAGCCTCACATGCTCCTGAATGCGCAGCTCCTGGAATTTAACGAACTTGGAGCCTCTGGTCTGCAGGTACAGCCGACCTCCGGACTTGTTGGTCACACACTCTTGGCTGGGACACATGACGAGCGGCATGAAGGTGGGAGACTGGATCTGAAGGACGAGCGGCACGGCATCAAACACCAGATCTACAAGACCCGAGCGATTACACCGGCAGTCGCACGCGGCAGTGAAAACTCGCAGCTTTTTCAAGGAGTGAAGTCATATTAGCATCAAATCTGTGATTTTGTGAAAAGATCCTGATGGCCACAGAAAGCGAGCAGCCTGTGTTTGATACTTTCACTGGAACACTAGTTTAAACCAGACTTCTCTGGTACAGACCTCAATGCTACAGGTCAGAAAACTAAGCCAGCTCTTATGATCTGTGACATCTGAAGAAACACAGCATGTACATATAAGCTCTAAAACTTAGACACTTGATGCTTTTCTACATAGAGGCGAGACACTGCATTAAATTGATCTAAATCAATGCACTGAAGTCGCAACTTCAGTTTATTTACAGATTATCATGCTCCGACTTTAACGCTCTAACTGTTCTGTATGTGACAGAACTGAAAGGGCTGAGCCTCACCGGCTGGTAGGTCTCCGCTCCACACTGGTCACATGTGTACGTGGCCACGGCCATCATGGGTTTGACCTCGGTGGCCCGGGTCACGATGCCGCGCACCGTCACCAGGTGGCCGATGCTGTCGGCGCGGATGTCCCGCACCACCTTGGGCTTGGCGGTGGTGGGAGACTTGAAGTACAGCTCGCTGCGGACGGAGGATTTAAAAACAAAGTGTAAGTCTCTGAAAGTGTAGCTCCTCAGTCTGTGAATAAACTCATCTGACCGAACTCACAATCTCCTCATGAGTTCAGGCGGGTACTGATTGCGAGAGTCTCGAGTATCGGCAGGGTCACGACCTCTCTGCTCCATCATCAACCGGTGCTCGATGTACACGTCCAGGGAATCTTTAGCCACGACCTACACAGAAAAACGAGAAAGGCGGTGTGAGTTTACCGCAGACTACGAATCAATCAGGAGATCCGAGACCATCTGGAAGGATCCGCGTACGTCTCGCTCTCTGTACTCTGGCAGCAGCTCGTGGACGGCGTCGGCGAACAGGCCCGTGTAGCGCTTGGCGTTCTCGCAGATGCTCTCCACCAGCTCGGGGTCTTCTTCTGCCACGTCGTCCAGCTCCACGAAGAGAGACACCTGCTCCCTGTGGGCCAGCGCCACCTGCACAGCACAGTCCACTGATCAACACTCGTACCGACGGAACAGAAGTGATGACACCCCCAGACTGTCAGGAGCGTCTGAAATTACTCTATAGATTTTTATTTATTTTTTTTTTTAATTGTATTCAAACAGCAAAGCTGAAATTTCACATTTAGATGATGAAATATTTTCTACGATGTATAATTTTAGATAGTATGTCATAAAAAACAAAATCCAACACTCCATAACTATACAGTCTACGTGTTATTTCTAAAGAGGCCATAAATAAAATCTTTGAAAAGTTGATTGTTGCAGTGATTTTAACTATTTCAGATGCACTAACGCAAAAAACTTAAATGTATGATATCCAGTTTTTGTCCGATACATGCTTTTCTGTGAAAAATGCTTCCCTATGGCAGCACTGTAAAAGCTCCATGAGTTCCCATCAACAGAAGATAAATATAAACGTCAGAGCCGACTTAATTGAAATAAGAGTAGGTAAATTTAAATGCTATACTCTCCAGTTTGAGGACTGAATGCTTGTCACGCTGTGAAAACAAAGCCTTTTCTTCCATTTTTCCTCAGTACTTACAAGCTGAGCTCCATATTTGAAGACCTTCTTGCCATTGTCATCTTCTGTGTAAAACTCCTGCAAGAATCTTTTGCATTTTTCTGCAAAAAAAAAGCACAAATAAATCACATTTAGCGTTATTTCTCACATTAGGAAAGCACATCCAGTAAACACTGGGTGGAGACTACTTCAAGCAATCAACGCACTATAAAGATCTTCATACATTTGTTGTGTTTTTGTTAAGTTTGAGGAGGATGTGAGGTGTAAACAGCAGCAGCGGGCCTTCACAGGGATCCAGTCCTGCTCCGACCCCCCTTTGTTGAGTAACATGGCATCCTGTAATCTCGATGAGTCACTATTGCCTCCAGTCAGACACAAACTGCCCCTGATGTGCTGCGGGAAGCTCATCCTGCCCCCCTTTCACCTCCCGTCACAGATAAATCCCAGAAACAGCAGCACGGAGCTTCAGGGTAACAAAGGTAAACAACAACAGGCGCGCAGCAGCTCAGGGTCCATTTTTTGGAGGAAAAAACATCCTCCACTTCTCGGAAGAAGCTCAACTACTTCCAGAATTCGGCCTCCTCTTAGCGGGGGATAAACTCTTCCGAGCGGGACGAGTCGAAAAGCGCACTTACTTTGAGGCGACGGCGGGAAATCTGCAGCTTTTTATTCCTCTCTTCGAGGATGTTATTGTAAACAAAGCAGCACATGGCTTTGTGCCCCGTCACTCCGGTATCCCTCCGCCTCACCCCCTTCCTCCGCCTCCCTCCCTACTCCGCGCGGTAAAGTAGACCTGTCCTCTAACGATTAGCTGACACCTGCGCACGAACAAAAAAAACGCTGGAGATCTGCAAAGTTGACGTTTAATGTACCTCAAAACACCCCATTCAGTTACAATAAAGTGCAGAAAGTAAGAGCTCCCTTTAATGCTTATTGAAACTTTGATGAAGATGCTGAAGTGAGACTACAGCTCGTCTATCAGGGAAATTTTAAGGGAAGTTTAAATCTGAACTCTATTGCATTAAGTTGTCCTTCTGACTGCAACACAAGCGCTTCACGCTATTTAAGAGACCGTATTTGAAACCAATATCCTTTAAGCTCATAAAAGCAGTATTTGTCCCCATATTGACATTAAACCAAGAGAATGCAAAGAAAGACTTTCCAGGTTAAGAGCGAACATTTTCTGAAATTAAAGATTGCAAATCAAGTACTTCTGAGATTTTAAAACCGTCTTATGGTTGCCACATAATGTCGAACATTTGGACAAATACGATTAAAACAGGATTTTACGCAACTTCAAGATTATTTAATTTCCCCTAAGTGACGCTTTAGAAGCCAACTTCAGCTCCATGAAACAAAAGTTCACGTCTGATTAAACTCTTATCAAAACCTCGTATAAAACGCGACAAAACCCGACTAATCACTATCAAAACTAAAGTATAAACATGTTAGTGCTCGTTAGCAATGCATTTTTATTTCAATAACCACTACTTAAAGAGTACGTGAAGTGACAGGATGCTCGCTCTGCCGCTAGCCAGCTAATGTGATGCTAGCAGAGCAGTTTCGCTTTTGAAGCAGATTTCAAATGCAAAAAAAGATGCAGGCGCAAACTGAAACGGCAAAAAGATTAAGAGGTCTGGTTGCAAAAATGGTGTCACGGTGTGCGTTAAGGCTGAGATGAGCTTTTAAAATGACCTGCAACGCTTCATTACCTTACAAAGGAAGCTTACATTAAAACTCAAGATACTTCGTGAACAAATTAGCAACTTGAAAATGGATCAGAAGAATCAAACTACAACTTCGAAAGCGCTTCGCCGTGCAGCATGACAAAGAAACAATCCCGTGAAGCCAAGTTTTCTTAAGGGACATGTGCTTGCTGCTCCTTTGTTTGAGAGTCTTTCCGGGTCATCAGCCCGCACATCACGTTAGCTAACAGAAAAACTCATCTACCGATTCAACTACAGAAAATAACACTGCAGCTTCTGCAGCCTAAAACATGAACGCAGTCACATGCATTATAATTACTGTCCAATTAAACGGCAGGAAATTAGATTCAGAGAGGCATTTCAACATTAGCCAAATTTTTATAACTTTTCTTTTAAAAGGTAAAACCACCATGGCGTGCATTCTAGAAATGTGGATTTGAGTAAACTAATTAAGCGAAAACACACAGATTAAAACAGGAAAGTTGAGTGAGTCGGGACAACTTGTTGCTGCCATGCAGTTGCTGTCAATGACAGGATGTTACCTTTCTCTGCAGCGTAGTCCTTACGAGCCATGGCCGCACACGTTCAGCTCCACGCCAAAGAATCGACAACACAAAACTCCTGGCAGCAGAAAACCCGAAAAAGCGGCCAAAAATGTCGTTTTTCTGTCAGTTTATGAAAGTCAGCGGTGACCTGCGTTCATTCAGCCCGCCGCCGTCCGAAGAAGTGGCGCGAGTCTGACGTACCCGTCAGCCAATAGCGGCTTTTCTCTCGGCGGCGAGGGGCGGAGCTTCAGCCGTGGCGCGAAAAGTGCGGGCGGATAGTGCGTCACGTGACCACCCAAACTTCCGCCTTGTTTGTCGGGAAAGGCGGGAAAAGTAATAATTGGACTTCATTGAACAGGTGGGAGCGAACATGGAGAAAAATCATAGACCGTAAAAGAAAAAAAAAAAGAAAAGAAAAATCCAGTTCGGCTGTGCTAACCGAAATGCCTCTTCATTTTCACTTAACTCATAAATAAAAATAATAATCAATCATTCAAACTGCATCATTTCTATCTTCAAGACTGCTTATTCTTTGAAGTAAATAAAATTAAAAAGAATATGAGATATAATATTTAATTTTCAAAACATGCAGCAGCAAACTGGAATCAAAATTCAATTTGAAATCACACATTTGAAAATTAAAATAAGGTTATGGCTGCATTACTTGACTCATATTTAAAATTAATAATAAATCTAAACTTCATTTTTTTTTGGTCTTCAATTTACACATTTCGTGTCACAGCTAAAATACTTATTATAAATGCCTATTTGCTGGGGCATGTTTTGAAAATTAAATCTTGTAAAAAACAAAACAATACAAAACAAAACAAAACAAAACAAAACAAAACAAAAGCAGTCTTGAAGATGAAAATGCAGTCTGGTGATTGATTATTAATTTTATTTATGAGTCCAAACAATGCAGTTTCATCCAGAAAATGAAAACATATTTCTGTTAATGCATTTGAATTTGTGTTTTCCTCCATATTCACTTTCATATGTTTAACATCTGACTGGCTCAATTTTTAAATGCTGTGTCTGTGGACTTGAAGACATTAGTAAATGATAATTTTCATGCCTGTGTGAGGCCACTTATGGCAGACTCCTGGTATTCTGTCCTACCGCTACTGTCACAACAGCTCTGTATTTTGTGTACAACCCAAAGGTAACGTGTTCTTATAGTAATTTAACGGTGTCAATATGTTGTCTGATGCCACAACCAAGTGTGACTCCCCTACAGGCAGCATTAAATTTTAAATAAAAAAATACAAAAGACCACCAACCTGAAGTGCGAGATCTGTGAAGTGGCTAAAAGTGAGAGCATCCTTTTCTAAAGTCTTTCTGAAGAGACAGGTGGGATTCACTAGAATAAGCCCAAATCATCTATTGCATTTTAGTTAGATAATTTTGAAATAACTCTTGATTGTTGGTCTTTTTGTTGTGCACTTGTACAGTATGTCTTCACTTAAAAACAAAAGGAAAACAATTGGAGTTATCATTTTTTTATTTAAAGCCTATGATTATACTGCTGGTCAAGTTGAACTCTACATTTGGCTGTAGTTGGTCTCTCAATGAAGATGACCTCAACATCCTGCTCTTGAGGCATGAAATGTAAAAAAAAAAAAAAAAAAAAAAGACCTTTTGTTCATTTACTGTTCTCCTTTGTTCTCCTTTTGTAGGCTCGGTTCAAATCAAGTTCAAGCTTCAGCATATTTCAGACATTGTGTTCTCGTCACTTTAAAAAAATAAAGTAAGAAAAGATCTCAAGAAACTCTATAACTTAATCATGATACAATTCAAAGCATATGATCCACAATAACTATTTCATTAAAGCTTTGGAGTAAAAACTGGAGTAAGTGCTGCATCATAACTATCAAAGCTGTTCTTATTTTATCACTGTTGACTTGATCGACGTTCAGGTGTAACATCTGAAGGGCTGTGCGTCTGCATGGCTGAGCTGCTTGGTGAAGGAAATCCTTCAGCTCTGACAGCTCTGGAGCCATTTACTGCTCAACAGCACCTCCATGAGCTGGATGACAAGAAATACACGCATTTTGACACTTGGATTTTCAAGCAGCTCTCTCTACATTTGGCATGATCAATGGGCCTCTTCAGGGACTTTATCTGTTTTTCCAAACAACTAATTCCATAGAGTATTTTTATTTTATTATGTAAAAGATTCAGTGGTATAACTCCGTCATGTGAGTCGCTAAAACAAGCAGGTTGAGGCAGTGGCTGACCACAGGTCTGTTTGCTTTACAGGGAGCCATGGGAGCCATTGTAGCTATGATGACTGGCCTTGTGTTGACACTGTGGGTGGGGATCGGAGCACAGCTTCACCCACCAACTGCTGACAAGACAAACTCTCTTCCAGTCAGCACCGCCAACCGCTCCAACAATACTGTTCAGAACTGCACCACAGTAGTTCCTTCGACCGGCCCGGTGACTCTGACCAACACGGGCTGAGTGGGTCACTCACACAAAGCAAGCCTGCCATCAGTCAGCCACACAACGTCTACAGTCTGCCTGCTTCAGGTCTTTAAAACTGTGTCTGAGGACCTGAAGACATTCAGATGAAAATGTTGCACAAATTACTAAACTGAAAAGTATCCATTCCACTACAGAACAGAAACAATTACCATCGACTTACTGATACTGATAAGATGTAGGTGGAGCTGTATAAATAAAGCTGAATTGAATTGAATCAGATTATAAAAAGGTTCTTCACTGTGCTGTTAATGCTTTGGCTATTATAAGTACTCATAAGCAGTAAATTCTGGACTGTGAGAACGACTGAGCTCTGGACTTGGTAATAGCTCTCTTTCCTTGAGAACGTTTAGAAAGCTCTGCTTTACCCACCTTAACCTGTGACTATGGCAGGAAAATGACCCTTCAGGCTCAAACAGGAAACTGAACTCACACTGAAATAGTGAGTTTAACGAACTTCTCATGAATCGCTCCACAGTGTTTTTGACATGTCGAGTTTTTGGGCACGGCCTTGTCAAAGTCAGTCTTACCTGCTCATCATTTAACATTTTTTTTCTGTAGATTTAAGGCTGAACCTCTGGAAATAAAGTAACTATTGTCATTCTGGCAATGTTTCACAAATGCAAAGTCCAGTACTGGCATGAACTTCTCAATGCAGACGTCACAGCTAAGACCTTCCTTTCATCAGATCATGAGTAACATTTCATTTGTCGCTGCAGCTGAAGACACATTTATTTTCCACAAGTGCATTTGTGGTGGATGGTGACATGTGTCTGATTATGTACCACCCACCTTCTGATGACCGGGCTCAGTTTCATCTAGAATTCCTTCATCAAACAACATTACTGCAGTTTGGAGTCTCTTGTTTGTTGCTTGACATAAACAAAGTTCATCAACAATATTTTCTTAGAAAAGGAATGAGCAATAACAGGCACAAGATTTAAACATGGAAAACTGATTTATTTTAACATTCCTTTCACCTTCACTGCATCACTATCAATACAACACACATAGGCTATTAGTAACGACACCTTTTCCAATACCAACAATACAAACCTGAACACAATAAACACCAGAAGAGAGAAACCCAGCAAACATCTTCTGCATTGTTCCAAAGAGCATGAACCCAATTTTATAAAAACCCGTTATCAGAACAACTGAAAAGTTTGAACAATATTCAGCTTTAAAGCACTGTCCCTAAATCTGCTCACTTAACTTACACAACGCTCCCTGTGCATGTTCACTTACCAAACAGTTACAACAATAACACTGAACCTTTGTTTCTGTCAGAGAACAGCTTTCACTGAAGACTTCTGATGCATGTCACTGGAAGATCTTCTCACTGGTCCTCTTCTTCTTTCTGTCCGAGCCGATAACAGCGGTCCAACCAGCAGCTCTCATTCTTCTGATTGCAGCCAACTTCAAGGAGTTTCTTGGCGACTCATTAGCAGCTGGACTCTGAATGCACAGGAGGAAAACATGTTTTAAGTGAAAGTGACCTGTGCGTGACTCGTCTTCATCTACTGTTAAAAAAAAAGTGATTAAATATCTTCTAGGATGCACAACTAATGTCATGTTACCTTTTCAAAGATACTGACTTTGCAGGGCGGAGCAGAGACACTGGGTGTGTGAGCATTAGCGAAACTCTATCAAGACAAAAAAATCAAAGAATAATATATTCATAAATCCACAATGGTTTATGGGATATTTCTTACAAAGAGTCCTTACAAGGAGATCGATTCCATCCCAGCTGTCTGTCTGTGCTTCCAGGCAGGTGCTGCCGTTTCCCCACAGTGCTGGCTTTTCGGCAGAAGGTGGAGTCTTCACTCTGTAGGCCTGAAAGAGGAATTCAGGAGTCAGAACAGAAGCTGTTCACATCAGGTCTCATTTAATCTGATCTGAGGAGTTTACTTTGATTTTTGATGTTCTGTCGACCCTGCTTGCCACACTTCCTGGAGTTCTCATGTTTTCACGGTGAAGGTGCTGCAAAATTAAAGGTTTGGTCAGTCAACACTGTGGCCACATCTGAGAATGGTTTAGATTACATTTATGGCTGTCATTAATGAACAGAGAAAGTTCAGTGCATCAGATGAAGTCGCTGTGTCTACCTTGGCCTTTGGTGTTGCAGAAGGAGTTGTAATTGATTCACCAGGAGTTCCCTGAAGGATAGAAGCGAAGTATCATTTTAGTAAAGATGTGATGCCTTCATTATGCCTTCTCTAACTCATCTTAACAGCTGAACAGAAGAGAGAAGGCTTTGTGTTTATAAGACATTGGTAAAATAAACTTACAGCTTTCTTCTTAACTGCTGTAATCCGATCGTCTCTGCTCCAGGACGGAGTTTTCCAGGCGTCTGAGAAGTCAAACAGCTGACTCTTTGAAGAGCTTTCTCCTGGAGTCGCACAACATCCCTCCTGTTTGCCGCTCAGAGCGCTGGTCTGTAACATTAAACATGAATTCTTGTTAAAGCAGAAATGAGGACAGACCAGGAGTCAATGGGACGCTACTTGAGGACTTTGCTTCACCTGCTTGTTTCTTGCGTGTGACAGCTCACTGATTTTCACAGACAATTCTTTCTTCAAATCAGTAAGCTCCTGCTGTAAACTCTCCTAGAAATAAAAACAATGATGACTTTCTCAGAAGGCATAACAAGCTGAGGCAAAGGCCGCAGAATCAACGTCACTGATCAAGACAAGGACGTACCTTATCCGTTTTTTCCATCTTCAGCTGTTTATTCAACTCATCATTTTCTCTTTTGAGCTTTGAGAGATCCAACTCCTGTGTTTAATAAATGTGTTTTGGAAAACGTAAGAACATAACATAGCATTATAATCATTCTGAAATGTTTAGAGCATGATTTGATTTTTTTCCTATCATACCAATGACTTCTTGTTTGCCTCAAGCTCTGCATCCTTTTCCTTCACCATGCGGTCACACTGGCCCTGGCAAACACAGTTCAAACAGCTCATCATTTGCCCAGACAGCATGGCGTACTGGCGATGGTCTTACCTGGTGTTTGTCCATCAGAGCCAACACATCTGCTATTTTGTGCTGACATTTGAGCCCTGCGTCTTCCTTCTCTTTAATTGCCTGCGCTGCTGATACCTTCAGCTCTCGCACCTGTACCGGTAATAGAAAGGTTGTTGATTTTCTGGCAATTCAGAGAAGCTGTAAGCATTTGTTATAAACACGTAGGCTGAAAGATGGAACTGACCTCTTTCTCAAGCTCTGCAGAAACGGCTGATTTTGCTTCAAGATCCTGTCGTAACCTCTGAAGCTCATCATCTTTAAGCCTTTGTAAATTCTGGGACTCTTCGTAAAGACTGTTAATCTGAAGGCAAAACAAGCATTGAGTTCTTTTCCCGTCACCTTATATATTTTTGATCAACATTAAGAAATTCAATAAAATCAGTACCTCATGCGATTTTGCACTTTCTTCAGCAAGTTTTATTTTCAGCAATTCATTCTAAAACCAGAAAAAAATATTAGAATATCTATGAATGCTGTTCAATCCACTATACACAAACGGCTTCACCGTCGTCACAAACCTCTTTCTTGAATTCCTCCTGAGCTTTGAGATTCGCTGTGAATTTTTCTCTGAGATGACACAGCTGAAGAGCAAACAGCTTCATTCAAAAAGTGATCAACTTTAATACCAGCACTTCAGATTTCTCACTTTTCTCAGTCACCTCTGTTTCCACGGCTTTGATGCTCTTTTCTTTTTCTTTGACTTCCTCCTGCAGATTCTCAAACTGTAAACAAACGGCACACGAGAAAAACGTCATTTCACACGAGGCACATTTCAAAGCCGTATGTTTCTGGAGATCTCTACTTTTTAAGCATACTTACATTTTTCTCAATTTTCTTCTGGACAGTTTCAGTTTCAAGAAATGCTTTTTCCATTTGAGCTTTGGCAGAAACGGACTCCTCTCTAACAGAAAGTTGCAGATGCATATGAATCTAAAAAAATTCCACAATAACATGTTTTTGGGTGTCGAACGTGTGAACTCACCGTAAACACAGGTTTTCCTTTTCCAGTCTCGCCAACTCCTCCCTGAGCTCTGCGGCTGCTTTCTCCTCACTCAGCTGAGATTCACATTTGTTATTTATATAGAAACGTTAACTCTGGGTATCAGGAATCTTAACAGGACAGCCTTCTATGTTACTACACTCAACTGGTCAACAGTCCATGTTGGACAAAGCTTTTCTACTTGATGTAAAAATGGATCTGAATCACCTGCAATGAGTGAATTTCCTCAGTTTTCTTTGAAAGCTCAGCTGAAAGTTCCAACACTTTGTCTTCACTGGCAACAATCTTAGCTTCGATTGATTCGATGCACTTTGATTTTATGTCCTGAAAATAACACAGCACCGCCATCTTTTGTACGCAATATATTTAATGTTAGACTGAAAGGATTATTACTGACAACAATACAATACTCCTTACCAGCTCATCCTTCAGGCTACTGATCAGCACATCTTTCTTCATCGCCTGTTCATTGGCCTCTCCTGTGCAGTGACACATTTTTGCATATATGAGCATCAAACACAATATCTACACTCCACTTGCTCCTTTTTAATTGAATGTTTGCATTGTTTACATTATAGAAATCACCTCTTGTATGAAATTTTCACAAAAAGATAAATAGATCAATGTAAAAATGTTAAATGCTGGAATCTCGCGACACACAGATTGAAGTAAATAATCTCACGTGTCGACTCTTCCAGCTGTTGGCGTCGCTTCTCGGTTTCATGGAGGTCACCGATGGTTGTTTGTAGTTGGTTTTCTTTGTCCTTAAGTTTTGCCTGGAGGACTGCAATCTGTGAAAACAGGAGTTATTTGTGGCAACATGTTGCAAAGCGCCTCAGAAGAAATAAAATCTTTTAAACTGACCTCTTCTTCATTCATCTTATGCTCTTGCTGATATTTTTCTTTTAAATCTTCATGCAGCAGTAACTCCTCTTTGACTTAAAAACATGATAAAAGGAGCTCTATTGTTAGTGGACATTTTCTCATTCATTTTCACACAACTGCTGTTTCAGACAGACGCTTCCTTGTTTATGATTCGTCAGAAGACATTGCCTAAGCCTTCATGTTACAGTTAAAACATAAAACTTCCAAAAAAATATTTACCTCTGTGCATCTGTTGTTGATTGTCTTCAGCTTTAACACGAAGGCTGTCAAATGCTTCAATTAGTTTCTAAGAAAAGAAAAGTCCAAAAATTAAAACACCCAACCAAGTGTTTTACAGAGAGTATAACTGAGATTTAATCGCATCTCACTTTAATACTGTCAGTGTTTTCCACAAAGAGTTGATGAGTTTCTTCTCTTTCAGATTCAACTGGAATTCATTAACACATAAAAACTGTTATAAAGCCTTTCTGCACATTCCAAACTGGTTAATCTGAGAATGTTTTACTCACGTAAATGCATTTTCTCAGTCGAGCGTTGAACTGTTTCGTTAAGGATGCTACACAATGTGCTTGTTGTGTTGTTTCTGTATTTGAAAAGATAAAAATGACAATTTACACAAGAATAATAGCTTCAAATATTTGAACTTAACAGGATCGTCATGTTTAGCTGGCTTCTACAGAACACATTTGGTTGGCCTTAAAGAACAACCAATAAAACCCATACTTGTTCCTTAAATCCTCATTTTCACTGAACTGTTCCAGAAGCTTTGTGCTCAGACGTTCATTATCGAACTGAAAAAAAGCACACATAAAATTAAAGCTAAGACATTCACTTTAAGTTCCCATCTTCATTCATACTTTTATACTTCAAATACACACAATGAGATTGAGAGACAGCCAGAAAAAAGCAAAGCAGTCGCTGAAGAACTAACCTGTAACTCTCGGATGGCTTTGCGCTGGCTTTCAATGGTTTTGGTGTGATCTTGCAGCCTCCTGTCCTTTTGTATAATGTCAGAGTCAACTTTGACCTTCCAACACTTCATCTTCTCCACCTCATCAAACAGCTTGGAATAAACTTGACCTGAAGTGTAGTTATTCTGAGAGATATTCACATTGACAAGCAGTTAATAAAATCCTACAGAATGATTCCTATTACTGGCTGCCATTTAAGACATTACCTCTGGTTTTTCCATTGGGGCGACAACTTTCACTCTGGGGAAGTCTTTTGAGAAAACAAATAGAAAATAGGGATAATTTCTATGCAAATCTGTGTTTTGGAATGAATTCTATATATTTTAAACGTAAAAACACCTACCCTGCCTGGTTGGTTTGGTCGGTTCAGCTATGCTCGTATTCGAAAATGGAAAGGTTTGCTCTTTTTCATGACATTTGCTGTAAACCTAGTAAAAAAAACAATAAACCTTAACTTGTCTTTATAATTACAATTGCTATCTGTCAGAAAAAAATCAGGTCATTGTCCTGAATGACAATTATTTACAGTGTATAGTTTTAAATTGTTAATGTCCATGTATGTAACCAGCTACATTTAATTTAATATTGAGGATTTTATAGAGAGCCTTACCAGTGGCTGCTTACTGGGGAAATCACTGCAGTTCTCAGCAGTTTCCTCGAGTTTGTCTGCAGATGTCTGACCGTTATTCAACTTGGGCGGCATCCACAGCTTGAAGCTAAAGCCACGGACTCTCTCCATTCTGAAAACAGTAACACAGCAGTCGTTACAGTGTAACAGCTGGGACTGTCTTTTCAATCTTTAATAAAAACAAACAAAAAAAAAAAAACAAACAAAACAAAACAAAGACAAAGCATTTTATTCGCCGAAAAATTCAGGGATGTGACAAGTAAGAAAGCGACTCGTCGAAGTGAATGCTAAGGCTAGCTATTAAGCTAGTTAGCTTGATAATTGTAAATTACCCGCAGCTGTTACAATAATAAATTAGGGCGTATCCTCACAAAAAAAGAAGAAAAAAAAACCGGCAGCAGGCTGTGACTGAACCAAATTCTGTCGAATACCGACCTGAAGTTTGTCTTGTTGGTCAGGTTGATGAGTGCTGGCCTCAGAGTGACGGCCAGCTACACTGAGCGCGCGCAGAGCGCGAAAAACCTAACGGCCGTTAAATCTTTGACACGAGATCGACAATTGATCCAGTGTATCAACGCCGATGCTTTCCATAGACAAAATAAAGATATGAGGTCTATGTGGTAGGAAGTCAAGGATACAAATCTGAGACTGACTAAATTTATAGTTTCAATGATTGTTACTGTGAAACTTCACTTAAGTTTGAGTTTTACAGTCAGAGTTATAGATTTTATGAGTTTTGCCTCCAAACATCCACCCCTGGAGGATAACATTTCAATCCCAAGTACTTAAATGTGTTTTAAACTGATAATAATACATATATGACTGAGGACACTGCAGGGGGTGGAGTCACATGATCAGTGGTTTGATTCCACTGTGCATGGCGAACTGGTGAGTGAGTGAATATAAATTTCATGGGAAATGTGTTTACAGCATTAAGTTGTTGTAAATTTCACTCAGTGTTTGTGGAATTTAACTATACTCAGTGATTAGAATGAGTAAAGACACCAGATGCAGAAAAAAAGTCTTTTAATGAGCATTTAACAGAAATAGGTGGATATCAACCACAATGCACTGTGAAATGAAGTCGAACTGATTCACTTTCATCCAACAGCCTTCAAACTCAATTCCAAAAACACATTCATTTGAATATTTCCATTAACATCCAACGATATTAACACAGGCTTAGAAACAGCTCTATTTTCAGAATTCATAACACATTCAAACTCATCTGAGCTCAGAGGAACTTTGTCGCATCTGCGGTCTCAGTCAAAGAGCTCATCCATGACAGAAGTAGTGCGAGTAGACGGCTGCAGATTAAAACAAGAGAAGAAAGCACGAAGAAACAAAGAATGAGTCGTCAGTGGAAATATCTTCCCAACAGAACATGAACAGACCCAGTACAGCTCCACAGATCATACTCTTACTGTGTTTGTTATACTTACTGTGTTGCCAGGTTTAGATTTTTTTCTATTTGTTATTTCAAATAAGATATATTATAGGAAGCGTATTGAATGTCAAAAGTTTCAGGATGTACTTGTATTTTATTTTGTTTAAATATGGGATTTATGGAGTTTGTATGTTCTCCTATAGTGTGTGTGTGTGTGTGTGTGTGTGTGTGTGTGTGTGTGTGTGTGTGTGTGTGTGTGTGTGTGTGTGTGTGTGTGGTTGTCTTCAGTGCTTTTTAAGTAAAGTCTGAGAGATAGTTGTTCCTTTAATGAATGAACTTCCTCTAACTGGTATTTTTCCAACTGTAACTCAGATAAGCAGAAGCTATCAAGACTTTATAGAAATCAAGAGTAATAAAACATGTTTTTTGTTTTTTACCAGAGTGTATCCAGTTTCATGTCCACTGAAGTCACTTTCAAAGTCTTCAATCTCTGGCTCCTCGTCCTGTTCGTTGGCCTCCTCCATGAGAGACAGCCTGTAGAGCACACACACACACACACACACACACACACACACCTCACTGAAAACAGCTTCAACACCAACGGTGGAACATCAGCAGCCAGTGAAGTGTCCCGTCTCCTCACAGGTTGAGGTGGGCGTTCAGGTCCTCTGGCTCCACGGTGGAGGGGGTCCTGCTGCTGCTGGGGGGCAGGTGGCGCCGCCTGGTGGTATTCAGCTTCCTCATCTGAACCCTGGAGAGAAGCAGGCGGTGCAAACACACTTCACGTCAGGTTAATAACGTCACTGAACTGTAGTCCAGAAGAACGAACAACGGCCCGCACGGAGGAGACGTTTATGTTCCGTAAACGTCCCCAGGAGAGAAACAGTGGATGACAGTTCACCTGGAGGAGAACTCCTCTTCTGAATCCACCTCAGTTAGAGCGCCTCCGGCGTCCGACTCTTCGGCCCTGCGTGCTCCGTTCGGCGGCAGAGTCTGCTCTTTCCTCGCGGTGGAGGTGAGAGGCGGTGGATGTGCGCCGCTGGAGATGCTGTTGCTGCTCAGCCATGATCCTCTGATGGTGCTGGCCGCTGAACCTGGGCCAGACAGACAGAGCATCGATTACCTGCTGGAACTACACTGCGTTCGTTCTTGTTTGTGACTTTGGTTTTAAAACTGTTTGATAAACAGTTGTGATTATTACCAACTTCAACATTGCACCACTCACACAGACATCACTTAAAGAATTCTGGTTTCTGTGTGCGTCACCCTGAGCAGAGGTCCTCTTGCGTTTGGGTAAAGGCGAGAGCAGCAGGGAGCCGGTGTCCTGGTCTTCCTCCACCTCCTTGGATTTGGCGGAGGCGTGGTGCTCCAAAGACCTGCGGTACAGTCTGACGGACGGCCAGGAGAGGGCAGCAGGGGGACACTGGGACTTCAGGAACACAACTCTGGGTGGGGAAGTCATGAGCGATAAAACATGAGAACAAAGACCAAGAAAAACTGTGTCTGCACAGGCACGATGAGTGAAATTCAAAGAACAAACTGGATCATAAAGACAGTTTTGTTAATTTAGTAGCTGCATGAATAGATTAATTCCTTAAAATGTGTGTGTGTGTTTCTCTGAACTGTCCAGTGTGAATGTGCTTTCAGTTCAACTGGAGATAAAACATGATGTGATCTGCAGATCACTGCCTTTACATTGTACACAGCACCTCTGACTTTTTTTTAAATTTGGTTTGTGTGCAATACGAGTCAAATGACTGACTACAAACAAGGTGGATGCAGACGTGCTTGTCTGGGTTTCTCACAGTTGGGCGCGATCCTGTGGGAGCAACTTGAATGTGAACTCTGTGAGGATCTCCAGGAAGTCCAGATGTGGATGCTGCTCCTCCTCCCCCTCCTCCTGTGAGCTTCGAAATGCAAATCGAATGCCGTCCCTGATAAAAGACCAAAAAAAAAAAAAAAAAAAAAAAAAAAAACATATCCTCTATTACACAGACTGAACAGCTGCAGTGTGAAAAAATACAGATTTTTATTTTACACCCATCAAATGTGACGACTGTTTACAAACTCTGAGCGGAGGATGTCGACGGAGTGATGCAGAAATAGTACCAACTTCTAAAAAAGCCCCTACAGCTGTTAGAGACTGATGGGACTGGTTTGTGTGTTTGTGCGTGTGGTGAACTGTGTGTTACTGACATGTGCAGGGTCATCATTGGTTTGCGGACACGATGCAGATCAATGCCAAAGCTCATGGCAAGCCTCTTGGCTGACTCGCTAATCTCATTGAGATCCTTCCTGCTGTGGCCCTCCGTAAGCATCTCTGAGAACAGCTGAGCACACACACACACACGCACACACAAATATCTATAAACAGCTTATTGAAAACACAAGGAACTCATACAGTCATAGGTATTGGCAGTTCGTCAATTTGTCTGAAGATGAGGCAGAAGACGTGCGATCCAGTCCGGGGACGGGTTTCAGAGGGACCGGCTTTCAGGAGATGCGTGACAGAGACGCCGCGGCTCCTGTCTGACACACCGGCGAACAGCTAACCGGCGTCCACCTCTCAGCCCGCCTCTCCTCCCACTCCCTGTCAGGAAGACGCAGCTCGCCGTTTGAAGCTGTCTGGGAGAAACAGCAAGCGTCTGCCGGTGACGTGGAAGTGCCCACCTGCTGCAGGCTCAGGCAGACCACCCGGGCGCTCAGTACGGGGTTGATGAGCTTGCTCTTGCTCACAGTTTCCTTGATAATGTCACCAAAATCTTTAAAGTACTGGAAGAAACAGACAAGGAGAAGAAGAAGAAGAAGAAAAAAAAAACTTCAGAGTTAATCAAAGTCGCAGACTGAGGATGTGAAATGTAATCCCCTCTCCAGTCATCAGCGCTGCTTTTAGCCACAGTTTCACTCTGACTCACTCTCAGCTCCTCCGTCCTTCTATAACCGATTTTCTCACCTCCTCCACTATCTTACACATCCTCTCCATTATTAATTCTTTTCCAAATAAACATGTTTCCTGTATTCCCAACTCAATCTGAGAGACAGATAAAAATAGACGAAAAGATGAAGAGGATGGATATGAGGATGGATATGGCCGGACTGGGAGGGAGATAAAGAAAGGTATGTCTAAGAAGAGAGAGCCTCGTCTTAACTCCTGTGCTGGGGTGATATACGGGACGAGCAGCTCTTTGCAGGGTTCCTGCACCTTGCTGTTGTAGTGCTTGAAGATGTTGGTGGCAGCGGTGAGGTCCAGCACCCCGTAGATGACCAGCTTACAGTACCCGGCCAGCTGGTTGCGCTTCTTCTGAAGGAGCTTCATCTTCATCTCCTCCTCACCTGGAGACAGCAGGCAGGTTTAAGAATGCAGACGGAGGCGGAAAAAGGTGAGGAGCGAGTGACGAAACACGCACGGCATCTTGGTTAACCACTGATTTCACTTCAGCGGTTTGGCAGAACATCACGAAATGTGGAGAACAAGATTAGCTGCATTAGAAGGATCCCGAAACATGACGTGAAAAATTATGTCCACAGGCAGTGATGAGGGGGGGGAAAGGTCTGGCAACATGACAGCTGAACCCACTCCGCCCCCAAAACATCACTCATCCACAACAAACACTAAAAGCCTTTCATTATCATTCACTCCTTGTTTTAAAGACGATGACATCTGTTCTCAGGATTGTCACTTTTGTCAACACGCATGCAAACATTTATCCGCTGTGGGCGTTCTGTGTTTTCCAGTCGGAACTACCGTCCAGCTCGGCGTCCTCGGCGTCAGTGAAGATGAAGTCCAGGAGGAAGGCGGAGAGCTCAGAGCACAGAGAGTCGGACGGCAGGAGGGACAGAGTCTGCAGGGCGGGCGTGGAGCTCACCGAACCCACGCTGTACAGCAGCAGCAGGTCGCATAACAGCTCGAAGGCCTGGCAGGGAGCGGGGAAAAATTCACACATGCATCGAGAAAACATGGAAAGAAAGTCCTTCCTTCAACCTGAGAGTGGTTTTAACCTAACCTTACAGTGGTTTTAACCTAACCTTACACTGGACTGGCATCTTATTTACATCATCCTCTGTGGAGAAACTGGCTCAGAATCTGGATGCAGCTCGTTTCATCTCCCTTTAGAGTTCATGCCCTTTGACCTCTTTTGTCTCAAGCAACCAGAAACTCCACTGTAAAGGCTGCTCAAGCTGGAAAGTAGAAGATCTCACCTGATCTCTGATCTCTGTCTGATTCACAGACAAACAGGTCTGACAGAGTCTGCTGAAAACGCGCACCTCCTTCTTCAGAGGCTTCAGTTCAGCCTGCGAGAAAAACACCAATACAAAAGCACATTAGCATCGAGGACATGATTAGACTGGCAAAACGTCACATTTTCAAGTAAAAGGTATAAATTTAAAAGTATGACAAGCACAACCAAAAAGACCTCAACATGTTTTTGTATATATATAAAAAAAAAATGCTTATTTTTTTTAGCTAATCCTTTAAAGCGAGGGTCCCCCTGTTGAGAAGTCCAGTGGGGGCAAACTCATGTTTCACTTGTGATTAAACAAGAACAGATAAATTCTTTTACGAGCTCACAACACAATACCAACACCAAATTCAGATATCCACCCGGTTCTTTTTGAAGAGAGGGTCACAAACAACAGAATATATTAGAAAATATTAATAATCATATTAAATATCTACTGGCGTTAGGTGATCATATCCAACAGTGAAGAGGTGGAAAAAAAAAAAAAAAAAAGAAGAGGCTGGGGCGAGGGTCACACAGATACACTCACACACAAAGGTAAATGTGATTAAACGGACTGGGACTCTGCAGTCAGACATGGATGCTCTGTACAGGAAGATAAACTCAGCTGTTCTAATGATGCAACACTCAACTCAAATCAGACAGGCGGATTAAATGAGCGAACGTGTTGAGGGAAACACATCCACGGCTGAGTATTAACGACGTGCTCGGCGAGCGAAGGAGAAAGGGGGAGAGAAAACAACGGCGCAAACTGAGGGAGGGAAGACGGAGCAGATGAGAGGACGAGAGCCCAAACACGCAAGAACAAACAAACGGGAGGAAGGGCGAACTGGTGGGGAATACGTGTCCCGGTGTCACCGTGTGCTCGCGCTCTCTGACAGACTGCTGTGTTAATTGCCTGCTGTCGGCACAGCTGGCGAACTGTTGAACAACGCGGAGGAGGAGGAGGAGGAACGCCCCAGGAAGGTCGTCAGCGCGGTCAACGCAGGATGGCGGATGGCTGTGGCGTGAGAGCCGTGGTTAAAGCATCACAACTGTAGACTTGATTGTGATCATGCAGGCAGGCTGAGGGAAGGTTGAGAGTCTTCAAACATGGGATGTACTGATCGGGGAAATCGCACCTCGGGCGGAGTGGAGTTCACCGCGTTCACTTTGGCCCACATCAGGTGCAGGCCTGCACACTTCAGAGCTGCCACCATGAGCTGAAAGCACGAAGAGGACAGGAAAAGCAAGAAAACAAACATCTGTTGGCAATGAAAACTTTAGAGAGTCTGATTAACACAAACAGGAAGCAGACAGACGATGAGAAAATGCTTGCAGCTCCAAAACCTCATTGTTGAGCTCTCTGGACTCCAGTCTGCTCTTCAGGATCTCAAGACACGAGTCCAGCAGCTTCCAGCCCGTCGAGTCATTCGCACTGAGAGACAGACACACACACACACACACACACAAACACACAATGCCGCTACGTTTTCACTTCTTCAGATGAACTTCACACTTCCTGCAGACACTCCTACACTAAACTAACCAGAGCTGTTATGTGACCTTTAAAGTTGGGTTAAAAAAGGAATTCTGATTCTTCTTCTTCGTTTAACTTCAGATCACAGGACTCATCTTAGAGTTGAATGATTTACTTGAATCAAACTTGAATTTTGTCCCTGATCTGAATAGATTTTTAAGCTTTTTGAGGACATTGCATTGACTTCACTGATTTCTTGTCGACAGAAATATTTACTACTTAGTTCTAGAGGCTGACTCTAAGTTACGATTTATTTTACTACCTGAAAACATTTCAGTTTCTTAAGAAAAACAGATGAACTTATTTGTGTTCCTTAGAGAGTAATAGACCCACTAATTCGCTATATACATCCGACACCGATCAGTTTTGGACTATTGTTGATGAAAACCGACGACGGCAGATCGATAAATCTCCCACAGAGCTGCAGGTCAAGTCATTCCAATCCTGACCTCTTGTATATTTTCCTGCATTCTGACACCTGCAGCCTGTAAACTCGCACATATGCAAAACAGGCACAACCACAGCTGAAAGAACTGTGATAACTCACCAGCTCAGTGCCGCAATCCTTTTCAAGGCGGTGGCTGCACTATATTCTTCATCCTCTTCTGCAGCACCCTGAACGGTTACACACACACACACACACACACACACACACACACACACACCATGTTGAGAGAAAAGATGCTGTATCTTCGTGAATTTCTCATTAACTTGACAAAAACAGCATGTCCTTCAAAAAACTTTGCAATTCAGTGAAGTACTTTTAGGAAAGTGCATTACGAAACATAACTCATAACCAAGAGGTGAAATTTCCCTTGATGCCTCCATAGAGAACTGACATAAACAACACGGCACATGGTTATGGGAGCTTTACTTTCATTACTTTAAGGGAAATGGCCCAGAATGAACGGTTTATATTATGGGCAGATATAAAATGTGACGTAAACAGCTTCAAGCGTTTTATCTCATGTAACCATTATGTCAACAATCTCTATCCAGAGCTCGCAGTAAATCGTACTTTTGTGAGGGTTATCGTTCAGACTGCGGTGATCTATTTCTGTAATTATTTCAGCGGGAGCCGCTCTTCTTGCTGTTAAACTGCATTAAATTATATAGAGCGATGTTGGTGCTGTCATTGCAGACGTCAATATAACAAAGGCACCTGTCAGGATATCACAATTCAGCAGAAACTTCATGAGCACAGCTGCAAGACGCCAGAGTGTAGCTTTAATCCGCCCACCAAGGCCCCCAAAGATCCCCTTTAACTTGATCCAACTGACAGCTGCATTAAACTCCACATTAAAGCTTGGCTGGCGTTGCGCTCTAACCTCCAGCAGCTCGTTCAGGTATGAGCTGAAGCGCTCCGTCAGGTGGTCCATCAGCCGGCTGACGGTCCGCCGTGCACGGGAGCAGAAGGTGTAGCGATCGGAGCAGAGTGCGCTGAACACTTTGGCGCAGGCGTCCAACACTGTCCCCTCCGTGTGCTTCTTCACAATGTCGCTGAGCTGTAAGAGCAGCAGGTCCAGATGCTGGGAGAGCAATAAGGGTGAGAGAGAATGAGGGTGAATAGAACAGGAAACTACACAAAAGATGCAGGAAAGGCAATTAAAAACACTCCCCGACTCCATTAGCATCAGCTGGCTGAGAAGAAAATAACAACCGAGCTCATTACTGTCATTCAATGAATGCTTTATTTTTCCCCTCATTGTTTTTGGATTTTCTTCTCTCTAGTTTCTACTCATGAACTAAACTTTTATGCAGCTTGTTTCTGTGCTACCCGATCCTCATTTGTGTCCTACTCACCTTTTCCAGCGCCTGAGCGCTGCTGTACATCTCCAGCTCGAAGTAGAGTGGAGCTCTGAGAAGACACTTCAAGTTCACTGCATCTGCCGAGTACTGCGGCGCAGCAAAACATAAGTTCAGCGTCAACCACGGGAACACGATCAAGAAACTGAGTGTGTGTGTGTGTGTGTGGGTACATAAATCCTGCACCTTGGCCAGCAGAGGAGGCAGTAAGGGCATGAAGTGATTGGTGAGGCGCTTCCGGTCTTGTTCCTGCGTCTTCTTGTCCTTCATGTTCAGCACCTGATCTCAAGAGAGCGACAAGGAAACATTCATGAAGACAAATAACTCCAACACTGAAGGTTTCATCCTTTTTTAGCGAAGAGAGTGCTTTCAAACATTTTAATAGGCTAGTTTATGATAACAGATCCACCAAAGCCTGCAGTCCTCCAGGAGGCTGGAGCGGCCGGGCCTCAGCAGCACCTTCCTCATCTCTTTACTCCAATGTGTGGCGGAGAGCTGACAGGAAGTGGTGAAAGCCTCTCCGAAGAGCCAAATGCAGTCTGGATCAGAGTGACAGCCAGCAGCCCGGACCTCCTCCCACCCAGCACATCCACTGTTCACCCTCTCCTCTTTCCCTGTGGCAAAAGGCTGCACAGCTTTAAATCCTGGATCAGGAGGCTGACACCATTTCTTCCCTCAGGCTGTGAGACTAATCTGGATTTTTTACAAATACCAGTGAATCACACACTCAAACCTTTTTTTTTTTCAAAAATTGGCTAACAAGTTACAATCAGTATGAAAACTGACTACGAGTAACTACTTAAAAAATGTGATTGATGGACAGTCTTACTCTCTACATATTGGGATCACTTATAAAATAAACAGAAGCGCATTGCCTGCCAGCACCTTTTTGCCCTGAGTCCGTCCCACAGGTGGAGTGGCCTGCGACGCCTGTCTCATGGCGCACGTCATCAGCTCTATGAGCGCCCCCTCGTCCTCGTACGTCAGCCCTGAAACCCAAAGACGGACGCGCAACACAACAACGATCAGGATCACGGGGTCGATAGGTCACTTCGTTCGTACTTTGAAAGTCACAGCTGTGGCGCTCCGTGTTGGCCGCTACCGGAGTCTTGCAGCAGCAGAGCTGTCATGGTCTCCCAGTCCCTCAGCTCAGATCCAGCCACGGCCCACAGGCTGTCCACCAGGTAAGCCCCGTGCTCGTGGAACTGGGAGAAGCATTTAATTAAAGGATTTACATGTATAAACCTACAATATCGTTTCACTAGATACTACCAAAATATTTAGGGAATGATTCTACATAATATAATAATTAGTTCTAGTTTTTGAGAATGTGGTATGATTGTGCAAACACACAGCTTTTCCAAAGTTGTAATTCTACCTGCTGTTGTCCCCTCCATAATCACTATCAATCAGAGCTTCTTTCCTTTGCATTGTGGGTGAAAACAGAATGAACGAGGGGATCCGCAGAATTACCTCGCTGCAGATGTAGAAAGAGATGAGGATTTGAAAAAAAGCTGCGTTGTTCCTTTTTTCAGTCTCTTTTCCAGGACTGGCGATGACACTCTTCAACCTGGCAACACGACGACACACAGGCAGCAGTTACGGCTCTGAAACGGCGCCTGACCGTGTGTGTGATGGGAGCGTACTTATCGTAGAGGAAGGTCCCCGCCGCAGAAGAGAGAGGTCGAGGCGAGGCGTAAACCAGAGGGTAGATGTGTCCGCACTCGTCCTCTGTAAAGCCTTCCTCTGTCATCCTGCACGTGCACACACACACACACATACAAGTGAATCAGCAAAGGGAGCGGTGGAATAAAACTGAAAACCTTTTTCTAATTGGAGACCACTTTCTTGCAGACGTCTGATGTGTTTTGGAAGATTTTCAGGGATGCAGATATTATTAAAGGTATTATGGAAAACACTGCGGTCCCAGAAAGCATCTAATTTACAGTCAGCGATGGAGGTTGGCGAGCATGAAATCACGACTCATGCTGTGAATCATCAGCAATAATAACTAAAAAAAAAAAAATAATAAAAAAATAAAAAAGAAGTGCTATCACACTTTGGAGTGACCATCACACTTCTATTGTTCAGAAGCTGGAAATCTCTTGTGGACAAAGATAAATGCCGCTCATGATTATTTTCATGTTTCCTTTCAGCTGAAAGTTCAGCTTCGGCCAAACGTTTCCCATCTTGTTGGGAAGTGCAATAATGCTGCGACTGTTCCTGGGCTATTTTTAAACTGTGGGGTCCGGGCGCCGATCTGACCTGGAGACAAACAATCTCCAGTGAGGCAATGCAGTGACTCCAGAAAGATCCAAACGGGATTTTCCTGTAAACATGACTCATAAACATAAACATGGAAAATGTCACCAAGTCAGTATTTAATTGGACAAATGCAATATTTCCTGAGCTTTCATCTCTGAAATGACATTCCTGTCCTGCACGTTCCAGATAGCAGCTCAGAGAATACATTAGAGGCAGGAGCCCCCCCCCCCTTACTGGTGTATGAGCAGCAACAGCTTGACCGTTTCCACTGCCACGTCTAGGTCCTTGTCCAGCACCATGCTGAGCATCCTTTCCTAAACACACACACACACACACACACACACACACACACACACACACACACACACACACACACACACACACACACACACACACACACACACACACACACAAATCAGCTATCACAAAGCACACAGAAGCAGAAAAAATTTTTACGTGCAGACATGCCTGGATGGACTCACAGACACGCACGCACACGCTCACACACACACACGCTCACACACACACACACACACACACACACACACACACACACACACACAAATGCTGATTAGCCAATAAGCCAGAGCATAAATAGCATTTATCTGCAGCAGCACATGTGGCTTAGGAGGGCTTTCAGTGATTGAGGGGGGGGGGGGGGGCTTATTAACCAACAGTAATTGGCAGCAATTAATGCAGCCAGACGCATCGCCACACAAAGGCCAAGACCATGAAAACAAACAGGAATGGTGAAAAATAACAAAAACACTGGAATGTCAAAGAGATATGGAAAAAGGAGGGGTAAAATGTTGGGAGGAGAGATAGAGGCAGACAATACAAAAAGCCAAAACAATAGATAAAAGGCAGATGCTGAGACATGCATGCACGCACACACACACACACACACACACACACACACACACACACACACACACACACACACACACACACACACACACACACACACACACACACACACACACACACACACACACACACACACACACACACACACACACACACACACACACACACACACAGACAGGGGGAGAAGAGGGAGAGCAGAGGCATTAAATGAGGCGTGAGTCCAATCCAGAGGGATGCCTCACTTTAAATCTGCTGGTGAAAAGCTCCAGGCGGCCAATGAATTCCTTCTCCTGGTACAGACCCTGCAGGGCACGCACACACTGCAGACGCACCGGACTTTGCTGGGGAGGGGGAGAGGAGAGGGAAAAAAAAAAGGGGGGGAAAAAGTGGAGCAACACACTTTCTATGACTCCTCTCTGATCGGACAAAGCTTTTTTTGTGTGGATGCAATTCTGTATCGGGAGTGAAATGCTGGAAAAAAACAGTAAAATCTCTGCAACATTTCCATCAACAAGGACTGAAAACAATCTCAGAATGGACAAATACAGGAGAAGCTGAATTGTAAAAATACTTTTATAAAAAGTGATTCACTGAAATCATCTTCACTGAGCTCGTTCACAAACGTGAGCAGAGTCGCAGCAGAAAGGCCGTTTGAAGTTTAGACTCAACACATCGTTTCTACATCTCCAGTTTATCCAGAATCGCACAATTACACTGTAAGAAATTTGGGATATTTTTTCAATATTACAATGAAAAGGGTGACACTCCACACTAAAAACTGAGTTTAAAAAAAAAATTAAAAAAAACTTTCAGTGTGGATCATGTTTCTGAACTGATCTGCATAAAGACCTCCATCCATTCAGAAGTGGACGGTTTTCACCCTCAGAGTCAGAGATCTCTACAGAGACATGGAACTTTCTAACACTGAATGAATCACTTATCTAACTGTGTTTCGGAGATTTGAAGTACTACCTGTTTAGGCCCTTCACTTCTACGTTCTTCTTTTTCTTACTCTGGCAAACTCTTAAGCTCGACCCTGACTTTTGAAGGACTTTTCATTTCTATGGCAACAAACTTCCCAGACTCTTACTTCTGAATCCTTATAAAAAGCCAAGAAAAGCTACATTTAAACCAGTCATTTGGAGAATTCGTTTAGACATCTATGATGATCTGCATTTGCAAAAAGACCAGCAGCTGCAGCTGCAGCAGCATGCTAAATTTCTTCAGAATTGTTCTTCTTTATTGGCGTTGGGATTGGATTAGACTGTGAGGCGTGGCGTTTCCCACGGCGACTGAAGCTGAGACATCACGGCCTCGGAGTGTCTTCTTCTGATTGTTGTGTTGGGTGATCTCACCTTGTCATACAGGGTCCATCCCAGGTATTTAAGGTATCCGTCATTGAGGAACTCTTTGGGGTCTGTTCTCAGCCAAACGCCCAGCTCCTCCATGCAGGTGGCCCGGATGTCCACCAGTCTGTCTCGGTAACGGTGCACAAACACGCCGCGGAAAGTGGTGTTCATCATGGAGGACAGCTCCTCGCAGTTCTCTCGCAACTGCAACAAAGAGAAACGAACAAATGCATATATGTCTTCACATATATAGAGACTGAGACGTTGCCAGATTTACTTTTATCTTATGACCATCGAGAAAGTTTCCATCATTGTGATTTGACTCTTTGGAAGCCTGACAAGCCAGTTGTGTCCCTCAGCCACACACTACACACATTATGAAGAACTCCAGCTGAGTGAAACAGTGCCAGTGAGTGTGTGTGTGTGTGTGCTTGCGTCACCTCGCTGACTGTTTCCTGCAGCCTGTCCAACGCTCTGTCCTGCACCCTCTTGCTTTTCTCCGTGTCGTACCTCCGCTGGGCGGTCTGCAGCTGAAGGAACGCGGCAGCAGACACTTCCACCAACCCCGTCATCAACTTCATCGCTGATAAAAGAGCAGACAGAAAGCTCCGCATAGTACTGACAGAATTATGCATAGCCAGGATTCCATCTAAGAGAGAAAAACGTTTGATTTTGTTCGGAGAATCACTCAGCTATTCCATTATCGTGCTCAGACCTCCACATGAAGCCGCCTTGAGTTGCCTTCTTTCCAATGAGCAGTGTTAATCAGTCTGATCTGAGGCTCTGCCTCTCGTCCAGATGTGCTCCAAATCGTGCGCCGTGCTTACCAAGCAGGGTGCTGGTGTGTCTGAAGGCTCGGACCTGCGAGTCGGACAGGCCGGTGAGCAGAGCCAGCAGCGACGGGAAGAGGTACTCGTCATAGACGATGCTGTTCTGGCAGGAGCGCACCAGAACCTTCACAAACTCGCACAGGCCTGCTTTCAGACGCCTCAGCTGAGGACCTGGAGTGGACAGAGGGTAGTCCACCGAGTCCTGACGAGAGAAAGGGGCAAACAAACCAACACTGAAGGGAAACAACTGGAACGTCCCACGCCGAGACGCCGTTACGGACTGGAGCGTGACGAATGCGCCATAAGAAAAGTGATTAGCTCATTAACATGTTCATTAATCAGCATTAGATTTTAATGAATGTGCTCCATCATGCTGCGCACAATCCTTCAGATCATAATCTCTCAGGGACACAGAGGGGAGATGGGCTTCTCCGCTAATTCCAGCAGGATTATTTTGCTGAGAGAAAAAGGTTTCGCACAAGAATCCAAACACGATTTTCAGGATATTCATTCTCCTGATTTTACCTCATTGAACTCTTTGGTGAGGGTGCTGATGATCTCGGCGTTCTCCATGCTGTCAAACATCTCCTGGCTGACCACACCTGAACAAAGAAACTGATGGCATTAGCATTGCCACCAGGCCACTGGCTTTAAAGTCAGTATGAGGGATGTTGAGCTCCTCAGAGACTTTCTGTGCCTTCAGCTGCTCTTCTTCATTCTGCCTTTACGGTTTACAGTAATCTTCCCCTCAGCCTGTCTGTTTGTGAACCACTTTGAGGATCTCCTCTGACTCTGAGTATTTCAGACTCTGAGGTTGTGCTCACTGACCTTTCTTTTTAGCATCTTGATACCTATCATCAGGCTCAGCTGCACTGATCACCATCAGATTAAATTTGGCCTTATGACTGATTAATCTGACCTTCATTTGAGCTGTTTTTCTCCAGGTGATCGTTCAGGTTCTGTGAACGTTGGGGGTACAGTTACCTTTTTTGTGGAATACAAACTGTATCAGATTAGGTTTATTGTCATTTAAAGAAAAAATGAAGAGCAGGTATCTTTTCCTTTAGACCTGTTTGGCAGAAAAAAAAAACATATTGCCTTGTATTCAGCAGAGTTGAACTCGTCTACAAATTAACACACAAAAACAAAAGAAAATCAAATCCTCTCCTGATGTTGTAGCACAATACTGAACCATTTAGTCTGAGATTGAAATACTGCAATTTCAGTATTTCTGGCTCTTCCACTTGAACCAACAAGTATGTCGTTTTAATTTTTCTCTCCTCTCATAAATTATTGACATTTTGCTGTCAATGAGCAGAAACCACGCTGCACCCACACACAGCGCTGCTGGCTGGCAGATCAATACTCCTCATCATCCGATGAGCTCTACTTGGAAAAATAATCTCTTAAACTTTGACCCCTTCTATCCCCCCCCCTGCCACTCTTCTCCTGGCCTTTCCCTCTTAACCTCTGACCTCTGCATCCGCAGGACCGAACAATGAAGTTGATGAGCACCAGCAGCCCGGCCTCTCGGCTCCGCTTGTAGCTGTCAAGCCACTCGTCCACCAACGCCTTCCAGAACGACAGGGACAAAGAATCAGTGAGCAGGACGCGTGGACACGGGATGAATAAATAATGCAGCAGAAATATACTGTGGATTTCAGCTTGGGGCATTTCTCCCCCCTTTATTCTTCTTACTACAGCATATGGAGATCTATAGACTCCACATTTTTCAGCCCTTATAGTTTCCGCACCCTTTAAATAGTCATTTTATTCATCAGCTCTTTTGCATAATCTTTTTAGTCAACCATGGCACTCTTTGAGAGCATCTGCTCTTTTGATTATAACTTCACTCAAGCAGCCAAATTTAGGAGGGGAAAAAACAGAGAAACCTTCACAAAAAAAAAAGATGAAAACGCCTTGCCTGATTTGGCATATATGAGGGGCTTCACCCAGATTCACCATCTGCATTGTTCTGCTGGTAAATACTGTAGTGACAGACTTTTTGTTACGGCTTGACACACTTTCTTTTATTATGCAGTCCTTTGTATTCTTTACCCAGAAGAGACGGGTCAAACAAAACTTGGGATGGACAGGCAATGCCAATCATTGACTACGGCATCCAATGAGAGTACTCTTTCCTGTAAAATCCCATCAGTCAGCCAGAGGGGGCTCATGATAACCTCTCTGTCGGCTTGATTCTATCCTGCAGCACCTCCCCTACTGTCACTGTGTCATTTCCCCCTTCCCTCCATGATCTGCAGTGTGCTCACCGACATGGCGCCCCTTCCAGAGCTGACAGAATCATAAATGTCCTGTGCAGTGAGGTCCTGGATCCTCCCGGTCACGGCGGTCACCGGTCGAGGCGAGACCTGTCTGGATGCCCTGTGAGAGCGTGGCTGCTGCTGGAGGTGGGAGGAGGTGGGGCCGCTGTGGGGGCTGGGCGCCACCCTGGGTGCAGCGGTGCGTCTGGGTCTCTTGGGTGGCTTGACATGAAAGGGATTGATTTAGTGATTTGGGGAGAATCGATGCAGTCAACTGAATTAGCAGAGCGATAGTGTCGGCATTAGACATCTATCCCAGGTTTGAAGTGATTATGAAAATGGTTTGATCTCTTATAACATCTCAAAAATAAAGAAAATGAGTCTCATTCCTAAAACAAGATCTAAATCAGAAGTGTTAACCTCAGTTTCATTCAGGGGCCGCGAACAACCCAATTACACCATAGTGAAATGAGATGATAGTAAATAATGAATATAGACGACATTAGACTGAAATCTTCAAATGATTAACCTTTACTGAAAAATTAACATTGTCCAGAACGCTGCATGTGTGAAACCACCACTCTGAACAGAACCCCCAGCTCTAACGCATCAAAATGAGTCTGCCTTTTTAAAAAAGCAAGAAAAGTACCTGAGGCTCGGGCTCTGCCTGCTTTCTCCGTGCTCTGGGTTTCAGCGAAGCCTCATAGTCGCTGTCAAGTTCCGAAAAGTCATCCAACTCGTCCGGACTAGAAGACATGGAAAAGAGAATCATTGACCTGTGAGTCACAGAAACAAATCACTCTCCCACTGTTCATCCAAGCTGATTTGAAATATAACTTTTTTTATTCAAAAAAAAAAAAAAAAGGCTTCCATTAATACTGTACGAATTTGGCAGCAAGAGTATTTCATTAACTTTCCGAATAAACTGTATTTGACTAACATTGAGGAGTTATTCAGAATATAATGTGATAATTAAGTTAAGAAATACCTCCTCTGAGGCACAATCAAAATACAACACAACAATAACACAATTATCTATTATTATTTGATTCCATAGATCTTTGAACCATTAATTAGTGAGTGACTGATAAGTATTTGTGTTTTCAGAATAAATTGACAATTTATAATAAACTGAATGTGATATGCTTACAAGAGGGCAATACCTTGAATATATTAACATTACAGGGTTATTCTTTTATTTTTTGGAAATTAAAATATGGATGAATTAAATTGAAAATGTCATCATAATCCGAAAAGAAATTCACTGAGAGAAGTAGAGGACAACCACACGTCCATCACTTTACCCGTCCAACACGGATTCTTCACTGGTCATTGTAGCTCAGGGATGTGGTCGTCACTGCTCCTTGGGTGGTCTTCAGGGCTGTTAGATGGTCTTCACAGCGGGTAGGTGGTCTTTTGAGTGGTCTTTCGGACTTTCAGGGGGCTGCCGTAGACGGACATTGAACAATGTTAGCTAAACGCAGCTAACGCGCGAAATCAATGCTAACATGAACTGGGAAGCTACGAGCACAGACTTATCCACCGTTTTAACGGATATTTATTATCTCAACCATTACCATAAATTATTGCATAAAAATTAACTACGTGCGAATTAACTGATCATAAAACAGACCACATGAAATGTTAGCTTGGAAAATTTTGTCCGATAATGAGGGCTAGCTTTACAGAAAAAGGAAATAGCTAATAAAAGGCAGAGGCCAGCTAATAGCTGCAAGTGTAGCGAATCAGTTTGTAGCTAGGAGTAAGATGATCAGACTTTACCTCCCGAGAAGTTCACTTGTTATCAATTTTTTACTTACTGCGCGGTTTTGATCAACTTCAGCAACGCAAGTTTAAGCGGCAAAAGGAAAGACGGTAAGACAAGCTGATTGGTTAGACTTCTACGTCCCTGAATATAATAGGTCCTTTCAAAACGCTGTTTGGTTCCTATTGGTTTATAATATAATATAATATAATATAATATAATATAATATAATATAATATAATATGATATAATATAATATAATATAATATAATATAATATAATACAAAATATCAGCTTTAGTGGTGAAGTTTTGCATGCCGCATTTATAACCATAGACACCTAAATAGCTTTTTTTCCTCATTATTAACTTATCAAAATTCATTATTTTATCATTTCCACATATTATTTGTGTGCAGGTTTTCGCCCCTGAGGTGGTGTTGGTGGGCTCAGCTGCTCCCTGCACGGTCCATTGTTCTGTGTTTGAAAGGAATGGACCACAGTCAAAGCAGACGGGGTGAAGCGCTGCTTCTGCTCAACAGCTTCAAAATAAAACATCTATAAAACACACTATTGGGCTCCATAGTGGGATATTTTGTTCCAAAAATACAGAAAAAGCATGTGTTTCTTGTGTTTTTTTTTTTTTTCTAAATAAAGTATGGCTATGTCATGTATGTTGTGGAGCAGCATCAGTAGTTAAAAAAATAGAAGCAGAAACACCTTTTAAAGAGTTATTTCATGTTTTGACTGCAATAACAAGGATTTTCTGGGTTCAGTTTCCTTTAAAAACTTATTTTCTCCAATGTTTCATGCATCCAACTTGAGCTGTTCTACATGGTATTTAGAAATTGGTTTAACCTGAGGAGAAAATATAGATTAGATGCAAAAAGGTTCAGAACCAATCACAACCAGGACTTCATACCATTTTGGAACACTTCACCTTGTCTGTATTTAAAGAAAAAAACCCATTAGGACTGATCCAACATAGTTTATCTTGAGTCTAAAGACAGCATAGATTGCCGAGTATTGATGAATCACCTAACTCAAATGAGTTTTTACTTTGTATTGATCATACTTGTTACTGTCAATAGTGGGTACTCCAAAATGAACAGCTGATGCCAATGGGTACAGGCTGCTCTGTAATCTATCCATCATCCATCCATCAAGTTCCACCTTATCATTACAAAAGAAGAAAGCAGCCCCATTGTATGTGCCTTTTTACATTTCCATTGACTACTGCACATATTCAGCGGATGTCGTGTTGTTTTTGTATTTCCTCTCATAATTTGTTTCCCTGAAAGTAACCACGGATTACATCTGCAGTGAGCAGATTTTGGACTCTCTCCATCTCTCAGTCTGGTTCTGCAAAAAGTTTCCTCTTGTTAAAGTTAGTTTTGCCTTTCATCATGCAAATTTGCATAGTCTGAGTTTAACAATAGCTAGATAGCATAATGTAAATTATACCAAAGTACAATTAAAAAACACAAGGTACTCAAAACAAAATATCACCGTGAATCATCTCAAAAACACAATTTAATTACAGTGATTGTAGTAAATGTAAATCATTACTTTCCAGCTTGCCTGGTGGAATTTACAGCTGGATAATCCATCCATTAATCCATCACCTTGTCCCACTTTATCAGATTGAGAGCAAACCTGGATCTTGCTGCTGACATGGGTAAAAGCCAGAGAGGAAGACAAAATATCACCAAAACATTAAATCTGAGTATTTTCAGTGATCAAGTTGCTATCTTGAGAAATGTTACCAGTTTTCATAAAGGGCAAATTTTGCCTTGAAAAAGAACAACAGAGGATGAAAACATTGGGGCTATACACATATTTGTAGCTTCAGCGTGTAAGCGCAGATGTGTTTGAAAATCTTTGATATTGAAAATGCGATCTGCACGCCAACCCTCATACACTTTTCTCGCAAACTCAAGAACTTAATACTGTCATTCTACAGGGAACACGTGCTTTCTGCTGTGACTTATGTCATGCATCTCTTCAGTTTGTGGGATTATGAGGAGTTTTACACAGGGCTTTAAACACACCCGATCTCAGGAGTTTAGTCCCTATTCTTGAAGCTGGCGTGTCGAGTTGGATTCCCATTGTGTGTGTGTGTGTGTGTGTGTGTGTAGCTCTGCAGAGCCCTGCTGTCGGAGCTGAGCCGGTGTTTTGGAGCCGCTCCCTCTTCCGGTCTGGCTGTCGCTCCTTGCTGTGGCTTGACGCAGGTTGATTCAGATGAAGCTCGGGCCGGAGCGCCCCTCTCTCTCTCTCTCTCTCTCTTTATTTCTAACCCCAACTGGGAGGACATATCCGATGGAAGCATACATGTGATGCAGAATCTGATCCTGGATGCTTTTTTAGCACTTCTTACAGGAAAATGGCTGTTTTGAACGCCTGAGGATTTGGGACCTTCTTACCTTGTTTACTTTTGTCCGTTATCCGGCTTTTCCACTCATTCATTCCTTTATTTATTCATTTCCAAGCAGCCGCAGCAGCCTCAGTCTGGTTTTATTATTTCTTTTTCGGGGGGCTGAGGATGGAGAGCCGGCTGCTGGTGCTGCTGGGCACGGTGGCCGCCCTGTGCGGGACCCGCAGCCCGGTGGTCGCTGCGGGGAGGAGCTGCTCGGACACCCGGCAGGTGTACGCGGAGATGGGATACAGCACAGGCACCGCTCCGCTCACTCAGATCTCCGGTAAGACCGTGCCTCCAGAGGGGAAATTCTACCCGAATGTAGTTTAAACTGAAACAAACTATGACCCACTGAAGTATTATTACATTTACGATCTGGTGCGTTTAAGGGATGTTAGACGCGTCAGTGCGCTTCAGTTAATCCCAACAGGGATTAAGAAAAAAATAACATTACGCACATTAAGGGACGCGCCTTAAATCATTATGGGGTCTGTTTTACCATGAAATATCCCGTTTAAGCTGCAGAAACTCAATAGAATTCACTGCATGAGGAAGTATTCCAGTTTACTAGAAGGTTTCCCAACTCACTAAAACGCCTCAGAGAGAGAGAGAGAGAGAGAGTGGGGATCGTCATGGTGAGTTTCTTCTGGGGAAACAGTGTGGTTTAAAACAAATTACACCCGCCTCCTCCTCCCCCTGGTGCGGTTTAAATGGGATGATTAAGGGGATGAGCAAATTGCCAACACCGGTGCAACAAAGAACCTCGCCCCTAATTAGTCTTTGCCTACTGGCCCACAGTGAAGCCCCTGCATTTACCCAAAGGCTGTGTGCACTGCTGATAATCTAATCTCCAGAAGGAAAGAAGGCTTATATGTAGATTACAAACACTTTGAATTTTGGATGATTTGAAGTTTCAGTGTTTGGGAGATGGAGCAGATTTTTAGAGGTTGAGTTGTTTGTGTGGACATGCATGAGCAGTTGTTTATTTTTAGATGTTGCCCACTTCTTGTAGGTTTTTAGCTTTGTGAGCGAATTAGTGAGGGATTATTCATGTTTGCCTCAGAAAGACAAAACATGAAGCTCTTATTAAAAAGTCATTGTGGGGAAAGTGTATGTTTGCAGAGGTTTGATTTCATGGCAATTCAGCTCAGCATGAGACACAACCCACAATTGATTAGTGTGTGTGTGTGTGTGTGTGTGTGTGTGTGTGTGTGTGTGTGTGTGTGTGTGTGTGTGTGTGTGTGTGTGTGTGTGTGTGTGTGTGTGTGTGTGTGTGTGTGTGTGTGTGTGTTCGTTGGGCTATCACTGCCTGAGTCTTGGCTGTCTGTCCCGTGGGCCGGTGGGGAGCAGATGGCCGGGAGAGTGAAGGATGAAGGGTGGCAGTTTAGAAATGGAAATAGAGGGATGAGAGAGGGGTAATAGTGGGACAGAGAGAACAAAAGAGGCAGAGAGGAGCATCAGCCAGGGTGGAGTTGGAAATGAGACTTTGGACTGTACTAACAGGCCCCATGTTCCTGTTAGATGTGATACTACAGAAACAAAGAATCCAGTCCTCTTCCACATTTTGTGCCGGGTGTTCTCCCCCTTCCCCTCTCCCTCTCCCTCTGCCTGTCGTTTGCATACATCATTAACTCAGACGTATCAAAGACCCAACCTGAGCTGACAAAGACAGACAGATTGAACTTGAATTATTCATGTGAGGAAATTACAATTTTTTTTTAATCAAACCTTTGTCTTTGATAAGATTTCCCTTTGTAGCAGAGTGGAACAACTGAGTTTTTGACACATTTTTATTTACCTTGACTAGATGTACTGACATAACCAACAACAAGGGGTGTTATTTGAGCTTGTATTAACCTGGATTTTGGCTGCAGATGTGCCTGAGGGGGCATGACCCCGAAGATCAAGGCAAATTTATTTACATCGTACAACTCAGATTGGGAAATTCGTAAAGAAATGATGGAAATACACTGAAACAAAGCCATTCAGAAAAACATTTGAAGGAGAATAAGCAAAGTAGAAACTTTATTTAGGAAAAGGTAATGAAGCAGGCAAACTGGAGTTTATTTGAAAGCCTGAGCAGATGATGGTGCTTTCGGGCCTGATTTGAAGAGAAGTGTGTCAGCACTCAGCAGGAAGTTTGTTCCACAGGTGATGAACAGAGGAACTAAAAGCCTCTTCCTCTAGTTTTCTTCACACTCGGGGAACACGTAGTCATTTGTAATTTCACATTCCTTGTTGAAGGTGATAATTCTAACCTTCTATCATGTGCAGATTTCAGTTTGTCACATAGTACTGGTATGGGCGAACCAAAAACTGTCATTTCTCCACTTAACTTCCCAAACCTCTGGAAATAGTGCTAACCTAGTTTTTCCGTCTGGCCTGGTTGCTCGTGGCCACAGGGGAGCACCTGCGGCTCTGTCCTCAGGACTACACCTGCTGCTCCAGTCAGATGGAGGAGACGCTGGCCCTGCAGAGCGAGCGGGACTTCCTCAAAGCCATCGAAGACAACAGCCAGTTCCTGTTGACCACCTTCACACAGAGACACCGCAGGTTTGACGGTAAGAGGCCGACTCAGACACTTTCCTTTAAATGGGACGCTGAAGTATGTTTTTAGTTGCAGGAGATAAAAAAAATGGGATGTAAAGTGCTTCATCGTCACTGCTCGCTATTGTGATGAGTGACAGGTCATTAAAAAGTATAAGGATGTCACAGTTTCAAAAAGAACAAAGAGTCCTGTATTGAGGCTGTAGATTTTTAGCGTACGTCTTTTCTTATATTTCAGGGCAATGTTTTCATTGTACTTTTAAGTGGTGAGCTAAGAAGTTCACTTTAAGAGAGTTTGTTGTGATAGATATGCTCTCCATTACTCTTTACTGCTTTGTCTCAGCGCTTTCAACAAAGATGAGAAGAGTTCACTTGACTTATTCCTGTTGCAAGGGTTGTAGTATAACATGCATTATAGAGCAAAAAGGGGAAAAAATAACCATAGTTAATCGTTCCTTTAACATTGTAACTCATACAGCTTAACTTGGATAAAGAATGTCACGGTGGTTCGACCACACAGAGGCTGAGATGCTTCCTTCTACATAAAGGCTGCTTGAACGTCTTGTTTCATGGTCAGACTAATTTAATATCTCCTGAAGGCCCCAGCAGCGTATGTCGATGACATTCAGGAGAGCAATATTACTACTGGATGCTGACCTGTGTCATTGTGCTTGCTGCCTTGAATTCAGTGGAGAACTAATGGCGTTTTACAGCTGAACATGAAATGAAATCCACATCACTCTGTGCAGCAGCTAATAAACGAATGCGCGTCAAGACCTCTGTCTCTGTTTCCTGTGGTGCAGGAAGCAGTGATCGTACACTGAAGTGTCTGGAATCTCAGGCCGTTTACACGACTGTTTGAATCTGAGAGGACGGAGTCGTAGATCTTTTGCATTTATCAGGTTTCCAGCAGCCACAGCCCAGAGAAGAATTTACACTTCCTCCTCCTACCTGCATTGGATCACTATCACCCCCCCCCCATTCCTCTTACATTTATATAATGTCTGTGATGAGTCACTGAAGGACGCTTAAGGAGTGGGAGACCGCATATGAGTCCTCAAGATGGATTTTCTGTGGAGTACATGTTGTTACAAACAGTTACCGCCGTGAAGGATCTGATGTAACCATAATTATGAGCTGTTATTCTTGAGGGGAAACCTGACTTAAAAAAATAAGGTGGGTGATTGATGCATTTTAATCTCTACCTTCCCTCTCTCCATGCAGAGTTTTTCAGGGAGCTAATAGACATTTCAGAGAAGTCCATGAGCCAGATGTTCACCAAAACCTACGGCCGGCTCTTCACGCAGAATGCACACATCTTCCAGGAGCTGTTTGTGGAGTTTCGCAGATATTATTCAGGTTGGTCAATATCTTATTTATGCACTGCAGAATGACATTTTCACTACTGAAAGTGTAGTTCATCTCCAAAAAGTACTCCAAGGCATCACCTAATTACAGTAATCACATTTTCTATATATATGATTTGTTACTTCCACTTCTGTAAATATTCCTGAACAGATAGGAACTCTCTGGAAACATTAATTTCAGGGATTACGAGACTTAAGTTGGCGCCGTCATGAAGAAAGAGCGACTGCAGAGTCAACCTCGTCCATAAGGCGTGATGGAGAGCTGCTGGGATGAGTTCACAGCAGCTCTGGACACCAGTGGATATGAAGCTTTTTCTTTTTATCAGTAATTCGCTGCAACACAAAGAAGAGACGGAGAGGATTGGTTTCCCACGGGTGCCAGATCGTTTTCTATTTCGGTTCCAGATCTCCCTGTTTTGGTGAATCCATCTGTAGCCTGCTGCTGCTGCTCAGCCTGCCAAACAGCATGTATATGGATCATCTGAGGCTGTATCGTAGACTGCAGATGGGAGCGATTCATTCTGTGCAGACGTCAACAAACTTATTTTGAGGAGGAAATGAGTTAAAAATACCACAGGCCAGACAGCATAATGTGACATATTACACAATGTTGAGAAGATGAAAAAAAAAATGGACTCCTGCAAAGATTTGAGTGAATCTGACCTTTTGGGGCAAGTGTGGCCAAGATTTATGGAGGAAAAAGCTCTGATGGCGCCTCTTTTGTCCACAGGGGGCAGCGTGAGCCTGACAGAGGTCCTCTCAGACTTCTGGTCCAGGCTGGTGGAGAAGGTCTTCTCCCTGGTCAACCCTCAGTATCAGTTCAGTGACGACTACCTGGAGTGCGTCAGCAAGCACGCCGAGCAGCTGCAGCCGTTTGGGGACGTTCCTCGCAAGCTCCGCGTGCAAGTGTGTGCACGTGGAACCAACACACAGCCTTGGAATGAAGGTTTTAGAATGTGAATGATGATTTATTTATTCTCTCTTTCAGGTTTCCAGGGCGTTCATCGCAGCCAGAGCACTGTCTCAAGCTTTAGCCACTGGACGGGACATCGTGAACAAAGTAACAAAGGTGAGAGGATCGCTCGCACTCCTCATGAATACAGTTTTTCATTTTCTATCAGCTTTATTCTCAAAATAACTATTAGCTCTACATGAGTAGTACTTTACGTGAGTGATTCTGTTATCAGCAGCAAGATGGTCTGAATCCACACACACACACACACACACAGTTGAAGCTTATCTAACCTTTCCCTCCCTCCCTCCTGGTCTGGCAGCTGACGGCAGACTCGGAGTGTGTGCGCGGCCTCATGCGTCAGTGGTATTGCCCGCTGTGCCGCGGGTTGCCCTCCGTGCGGCCCTGCCACTCCCTGTGCCTGAACGTCATGAAGGGCTGCTTGGCCAATCAGGCCGACCTGGACACCGAGTGGAACAACTTCATTGGTGGGTGAGAGGACAGTGGGATCAGACACGCCATGCATTTTTAATGGTTTGAAGGCGATTTCTGTTTTTCTGTGTAAACCTGCATTTTCTTTCAGTTTCTTGGGGATTTTTAGATTTTTGGATGGCTTTTTTAATCCTACACCTACCTGAAAGTAGGATGATTTCATTGGCCCCTCGTCACTCATTTTCTTGCACTTCCTTTTTACCCGTAATGAATTACTCCTCCATTAATCATTCATGCCTCTCCGCTCCCCCACAACTGATCTGTCTTCCTGTGTTTGCTTCCCCTTTCATCAAACCTTCACCTTCTCACCATTATTTTCTTCTTTTCATGTGCAGGGCCTCCTCTTTCATCACTCCATCCATGCCTATCTAACTAAAACTCGCTCTTACTTTTGTTGTACGCCCTTTTCTCTCATCAACACTCCCCTCGCTTCTCCACACTTGATGACAGCTTCCTGATCCTACCGAACACCTAAAGAGATGTAAATCAAACCCTTTCAGCTGGGCAGGCAGTGGGAGTTTCCACGGAAGAGGAACCATCGTCTTGATACTTATCAGGCTTTACAGCAGACCACCAGAGAGGCTTTTTGTTGCACAAACAGCTGCATCTAAAACAGTTTTGCTCAATGAACCGAAGCGTCCATGTATTTTGGATTTTCACACATAACCCGGGAAATAGTAGGAAACACTCCTCCACTGAGCAGTCAAGTGCTTCCTATGTAAGTTCTGTGTGCTGTATGTGTAATAGGGCTGGACAATAGTACTCTCTCCCTCTCTCCCTCTCTCCGTCAGATGCTTTGTACCAAGTTTCAGAGAAGCTGGAGGGGCCGTTCAACATGGAGCTTGCAGCTGACTCCATCTCTGTGAAGGTGTCGGAGGCCATTATGCACATGCAGGAAAACAGCGTCAGCATCTCCAGCAAGGTACGGAGGAAGACATCTGCACATGAAGGAGAAACGTAGATGATGATCCTTGTATTTTTTTTTATTTCTTTGCCAGAATTTAAGCTGTTAAAAAAACAAGAAGTGAACAAAGTCTTTGAGGGTGGAAAAAAAAAAAAAAATGACCGTCTTGTGTTTTTTGACTTGTAAGCCAAAGCTATGATTTTGCATGAATCTAATCTTCTTAATGAGACGGCACGCAGTGAAAATGACAGGAATTGAACACAAAGAGAATGACAAGCTCGCAGTATGATTAAAACATGGCAGAGATCCCAGCAGTGAATCCACCAGAGAGACGCCCACGGCTTCTCAGAAGCGGAGCGTCTCATGGTTAGCGATGGAGACGCTGTGAGCAACACGCCGCTCTTCTGCTGACCTGCTCCGTCTCTTTGCAGCACTTTGTCTAACCAGCGTGACTGTTGAAGACACTACGAGCCGTTCTGAGGTTGTTGCAGTGCATTTCCAGCTCAGGTTCAGGTTTTCTGGAAAATGACCCAGTGGCTCCTGCTCTGGTTTGTTGGCTTCACTGTAATGCTTCAGCTAACGAGCGCTCTGTGTGACGGTCTGCAGATTTTCTGAAAGACGTGGAAAAGGTTGTGAAACACTGGATTTAAAGCTCGTTTTAGAAGCACATCAGCTAAGATTGGTGTCTTTTTCATGGCAATGCAGTGTAGCAGTGGTTAAGGAATATATGGTTCTTTCAGTATCCATTAAAATGAAATAAGATTTTAGAAAATTCTCTCATATAAAACACATTTGCATCTGTTCTTGGATTGTTGTCTGGTTTTTCAGAAAAAAATAATAAAATATGCATGAAACTATCCCATGAATATGCATAAAATGTCATTTTCCTAACAAATATCTGATATGCTAATGTTTCCTAACTCTTTTGGCTGATTCTGATCGTTACATAAAGTTCTGCTGAAAGAAAGCAACGTGCCTCCTCCCCGTGTGATCAGCACTGAACAATCGGCACAACAAAATCAGATTTCAGAACGTGATTCAGACTCGCTGTCGCCATTTTCCACACTTGATGAGGAATAGTTCCTGCTTGCTCTTTGGTTCTTCACTAAATCCCACTTACATTGTACATGTCAGGGCGTTAATTCTGAAGTTGGATCTGAAAGTCAAATATTCCCAGCTGTTTGAGTTCTTTAGATAAGCATGGTTGTTGTTTTTCCCTCAGGTGTTCCAAGGTTGTGGAAATCCCAGACCAGCTCCGGCACGGTCCAAACGCTCCCCTAAAGAGTCTGGAGGCAGCAGGAGGCCTTTCCGCACCTACACCCCCGAAGAGAAACCCACCACAGCCGCAGGCACCAACCTGGACCGACTGGTGAGGAACTATCGGAGTTCGCCGCACAGGTCCGATGTTACGGCGCGTTACGAATGACTCGGACCTCTCGGCTCTTCTGGATCGTACCTACTCTGTCTTGGTTTGCCCATATTTTCACACAAATGATGCCAGCCCGGGGTGTCTTTGAAAAATCAGAATCACGATTGCAGTGTGAATACATGGGCTGCGTCAGCTGAGCAAAAAGGAGTCAATAAAAGACTAAAATGAGGGAAGAGTGCAGCGGTGAGAGCCCAGACAGCAATCATTCAAGCAGGGTGGTCTGGGGGATTGAAGTGCTGGAAAAAATATGAAATATCAGGAGGAATGTGGAGAGAGCAAGATGGTATTTTTATCTGTTCAATAGAAATAAAGGATGTGCGGTTTGAGAGGCGACCTCGGGGCAGAGTCATGCCGGCTCTCGGGCTTTCTCCTCCGTCCAGCAGCCAGTCGCATGGCACAAGCACAGACTTCTCTCCACGTTTGAGTCATGAGCGGTTTGCTTTCACCTCCACGCAGGTTACCGAGCTGAAGGAGAGACTGCGGCCCATGAGGGGCTTCTGGGTGTCCCTCCCACACACCATCTGCAACGACGAGAAGATTGCTGCCGACGTCACTAACGAGGAGCGATGCTGGAATGGGCAGACCCGGGGGAGGTGAGCCAGATCACAGCGAAGGGCGGGAGGAGGAGGAGGAGGAGGAGGAAGAGGAGGAAGAGGAGGAGGACAAATGGACCTGAGTTGATTTAATTTTACCATCACCAGTCACCCACATGCTCCCTGCGTGGGTCTGCTGGTTATTACGGACCGAGAGAAGGTCCGGCGCCGTTTAGCAGAGACTCTGTGGAGGAAAATGAAATCTGCCAAATGGAGGATTCAGTGTCTGTCATGTTTCAGATTCACTTTCACAAACAGGGACAAAAACACCGTGCTGCAAAGAGGAGAACAAAAAACATCAGGGAATGAATCACCGTCGTGTGTTTTAAACATCGTGAACGAGGTGCGGTGGATTTATTACAGTCCGCTCATGAGACAGATGCCACTTCCTCTTTCAGTGTGAGAGCTTTATTGGGAAATGAAAGAAAAGTCTTCTCTCCAGTGTTCCCAAAAGCAGGTTATCACACATTCAAAGACATGTGGGTTGAATCAGTGATAAGGTCCTATATTTAGCGGCAAACTCCTTTTAGGACACAGGAGCGATTCCTGAGTTTTTACCAGTAACTCTCTTGTGTTTATGAGTCGATAAAGCCAACTTTTTAAAAGGAAAAATATCTTATTGGACCTGTTGATAAAAACAAAAGGAAAAGAATTGCGGTGAAAAGTGCAGTTTAAAGCCGCTTTTGAACAGTGGGCTGGGTGCCTCAGTGCTTTCTCTTTCTGCTGTGACGACTGGATCACCCCCCCTCTATCGTCTGAGCACGTCTCCATTGTCTCCACCTGCAGGTACCTCCCCGACGTGACGGGCGACGGCCTGGTGAGCCAGATCAACAACCCCGAGGTGGAGGTGGACATCGCCCGGCCCGACGTGAGGACCAGGCAGCTGATCATGGAGCTGCGGGTGGCCACCAACAAGCTGAGGCACGCTCAGAGCGGACAGGACATGGACTTCATGGACAGTGAGTTCATGGATTTGATGGGTGGGGTCAGTCGCAGCTGGTTTCGGGTCAAGGCGGTGTCAGGTTTGATCCACCGTCCTCTTTGTTCCAGGTGAGGAGGGCAGCAGCGGCTCAGGAGGTGGGGACCCCGACGAGAGGTACAGCGACGACTGGACGGGCTATCGGCCTTACCTGCCGCCGTACGTCAAGCAGCCGCGCAACCCCGCCTCCAGCCCGGCGAAGCCCCCCCGGGGCAGGGACAGAAACGGGTCCAAGTGGAGCAGGAACAACGGCCACGGCCGGGTCCAGTCCGCGGCCGGCGCGCTCTCCTCCCGCTCCCCGCATCCTCTGCTGTGTCTGCCCTTCGTGCTCACTGTCGCCCCCTTGTGGAGGTAGCTGCTCACTACAGGCTGGAGGTGAGGAGGAGGTTTTCCTGTCATGCTGGAAGTCTGAAGCACATTCTGAAGAAATTAGATAAAAAAAAGGCCATTCCATTTGGTGACACCAGCAAATAAAAAAATACAAACGACACAGAACAGGCTAATTTAGCAATAATAAAATCCTGTTTACAGTATTTTGCTACTCCCAAAGCTCAACAAAACTGCCATTTTTTTTAGTGCCAATTGTGAGATGTTTGACTTACTGGAGTCTGAAGTGCTGTGCTGAGACTCTCGATGACTTTTTATGACAATGACAGGATTAGCTTCAGATTTGCGGGGTGGAGCTGATGGTTGGATGGATGCTGCCTGTAACTTCACTGCAGTTTGAATGAGCATATTCTGCCTTTCACCTCAGATCTAACTAATCAATTGAAACATTTTGGTTTGGATCCAGCTGCAGTTCACGTTCATCCTGTGAAAAATGAATTTGCTCCATAATTGAAACCGTCTTATTTTTCATTGGATGTTTACAAAAGGCAAAAGTGCGACTTGTGAAACCAAACACGAGGCTGCTTTTGAGTGTTGAAGCTCAAGCTAACTTGGGTTGCTTATAATGATGTAATATTTATTTTTATTTATTTGTAACATGTTTTGTTCTTGTTGTAATTTGACTGTTTTACCCACTGAAGTATGTGTTTGTTTTCTTTCTTTCTCTGGTTAAACGAAGAAAGTCAAATTGAATGTATTAATGTTAGCTGCAGATCAAACATACCAGTTATGGAACGCTTAAAGGTACAGTATGTATTATTTTTTATGTCAAAAAATACAAAGCCTCAAATAATCAGCAGAAAGACTCACAGCAACAGTCCCGGCATCATTTCAAAGACAGTTTTGTGACATTGTGCTGCTATAACAACTCAAATCATCTACTTATATTACGGTCCCCGACTTTGCCCAGTCCAATCCGTGTTAATCCAGCATCGAGTCCAGGGGTGTCCAACATAAGGCCCGTGGACCACACATGCAAAATGACACAGCTGTAGGAGTAGTTTGGATAATTCACTGTATTTTGCACCAGAAAGTATCAGTTAACATTAACTCATGTTATGATCATGTCTTCATGCATTGATCCGTGTTAATCTGATTTTTACTGTTGTTCTCTCACATCTGTGTACAGACATTTATGAAATCCCAGAAGACTGAGACATAAAAACCACAGTTTTAGTTGTGAGATTCCACTGATAAAATGATTGGGTTACTCCCACTGCCTTGTGTTTTAATCGGGCTGAAAGCCACTGTCATGTAATAATTCAAGGTTTTTTCTTACTTTTTAAAAAGCCGAGACCCGTCAAGTTTTGTAAATGTAAATACAAAAGTCAACAACACAGCAGAGTTTGGGGACAGAAACACTGCCACCTAAAGCACCAAAGTGGTATTAACTGTGTTTTACATACTGCACCTTTAACTGAGGCTTCGTGTCGTTTCTTGTTTTCTCGTGAACCAGAGATTGTTTGGGATTTGTGTGTATGAATGTGTGTTTGTGTGTGTTGAGTTATTGAACTCATTTTTATATGTCCAGGTTTTATAGTCACAGTTTCGATGTCATATTTATTGAGAAGATGTTGGGATGTTTTCAGTGATGCATTTGTCTCTTTATTCCTCCTAAAAGCATGAAAACGGTGAGTGAGCACACAATGACGTGAAATTCAATCGAATGGTTACAGAAAGACGAACGGTGTCAAACATTCGATTTTGATAGAGCCCAGTGAGTTGGAAATCATGGTTTGACAATTGGGGAATAGCTGAAATTCAAATGTCTACAGAGTGTTAATTTAACCCGGTTTAGCACAAACACTGAAGTCTTCATGCGGAGGTAACTAAAGCTGCACCTTGTCAAACTTTATAAATATCCATAAATATTCCAGACCTATGAAATCGGACTCTTCTTCTGGGCTGGAAACAGTATCCGTAACGGCAACACAAAGAAAACAAAGTTTCTGTGCTCAGTGAAAATGGTGTTAAAGGAGATGAAGCATGTTGATGTGTGTCTGGGTTCAGGTTCCCCTGATGAAGGAAATGTGTTTCAAAGCAGATGAGAAATCGAGTGACACAATTCCAAGATAAAAGCACACATGCACACGAACAAATAAACTCATGTACACAAAGAGACACACACACTACAAAACGCAAAGACAGACAATCACACATGCATGCGTACAAATAAACACACAGAAAGACAAACTCATGGGCGTACACACACACACACACACACACACACACACACACACACACACACACACACACACACACACACACACACACACACACGTACGTGTTTTATGGTGAACTCTCCCTTGTTGTAATCAAACGTGCTGTGGATGACTCAGAGAAACTTTCTCGTCTCGACTTGTCTCTCTCACACACACACACACACACACACACACACACACACACACACACACACACACACACACACAGTCCTTCAGGGTTAAAGTACAGCACAGCCATTTTCATGTAACTTTTTTTTTTCGGAATCAGACAAATGACATTTTCTGCTTCATTAAAAATAAAAAAAAACTAACATATAATGTGTATTTGTTTTTTTGTTTTTTTTACAATTTTTTTTTTTTTAATTTTTACAGAGTTGAGACTGTTGCAAGATGTTTTGAAACATTAATCTCATTTGCACCGTTACATCTGTCAATAAATGTTTAACACATGGGTCAGTGAGCGATTCTTCCAGGACAGGTAGTATACAGTTTCATGGAAGGAAATTCAAATGTATGTGAAAATTTTCTACTTATTCATGTACTTATTTACAAAAAAAAAAAAAACACTGTCTCAGATTTTTATGTGATAAAAATAACTAAAGAACAAGAAACATTCCTGATATAAAATACTTTTAGTCCAATGTGATTGGTCCAATGTTTGTTTGTTTTTTTACATGTGATATTAATGTCATTACAGACGCATTTCAGAAATTAAAATATAAAGTTCTGCTGTTTTGTTTTTATTTCTACTTGAAAATGTAAAGACTTCAAGAATCTTTCAAATTTGAATTGTGATAATTAGAACTTCAGATTGAAAACAGAGCAAAACCATCAAATTTTAGGTAATATTCAGATATTATGGATCCTGTAGTTTTTATTTGAATGATAATATAAAATTCTCCAAAAAAAAAAGAAAATGAGAGAAATGTTTCACTTTGTGCAATACACTTAAAATGCATGGAGCAATACAGGAAATTAGATTTTGTTTTAAATCATATTCACATATTTACTGGCTGAACAAATGATTGTCATTCAGTCTTTCAAGAATTTTTTTAACTCACATTTGTTAAATGTGAAAAAGTAACTAATGTATTGGGTTAAGTTTTGACCTTGAATAATGGGGACGCGAGATTGAAACCCAGTTGCAGCAGGAGGGGAGTCCGCAGTGAAAAAGAAACAAACAGAAAACTGGAGTCCAGCTTGAGCGAAGCGACAGACGGCAGTTCGTCTCCAGTGCTTTGCACCATCATGTCTCGGCGTGCAGCTCAAACCATTTCACCCTTTAAGAGGAACCGTTTCTTTGAGCTGGGGCTTCTTGTTCGGGCTGAAGTGATGGAAGCAGCCGCGCTGACGACGACAACGAAGAGAAACGAGAGTCAACACAACTGAGCCACCGAGACGGTTTTTACCAGAATTTACAGAATCCCACCATGAGAACATTACCTTCCACAGCAGGACAGCCAGCACGACCAGCATCAGCAGCAGAGCGAGGACGGTCAGGAAGATGATCCACCACGCTACTTTGGTCAACAACTCAACTTTTCTTTCAAAGAACACTGTCAGTTTCACCTGCAGATAACAAAATCAAGCATACACACTCTGGATTACACACTTGTAAGGATGCCAGATTCTCCTAGTGCTTAATGTGGACTGTTTTAAAACACACACACACACACACACACACACACACACACATACACTGCACCTTTGTTCCTGGATTATTTGATTTGAATCCGATATTCTTTGGAGAGTCAGTCAGATTCAGAGTGGCGTCCACAACAATGTCAAGATAGTTCAGATGGCTGTAATCCTGAATGAGAGAGCAAAATCCCAGGAGTGATGGACGAGCAACAAGACACCCAACTTTCTCGCTGAGCGTTATGAGGACGATTGAAAAATTCAGATGATTCGAGCTGCTGTTAACCAACTCAGTTGAACCGTGAAGGTTTGAGGAAGCGGATCACCTCCGACAGAGTCGAGTTCCACAGACGTGCGTGCAGCACCAGCAGGGCGGCGCTGTCCAGACCGAGCAGCGGGCAGCGGATCTCCACACAGCCCAGGCCGTCCGAACACGTCTGTCAGGGGTCACAGATCGTCACCTCACTCACACAATCACACTGAACCAACGTTTCTGCTTTAACCAGGACAGATCGATCACTCAACTATATGAACTCGAACTCAAAGTAGGGTCTCCCATTACCCTCATATTTTATGTTCTCACCAGCGATTTGTATTTTCTTTCCACTGGAAGGAACACGTCTGTGGAGAGGGCTTCGAGTTCAGCCTCTCGTCGTCTCCTCCGCACAGCGTGCCAGCCCTGCCAGGGACACACACACACACACACACTGCATCAGCGGCAAACAGAAGCCCCGTCGCTCACAGCGAGACCAAGAAGATTTATTTACTACCTTCACATCTTTCAGCGGGTTGAACTCGCCGGCAGGAGAGCAGGGGACCGACTGGATGCCTTTACTGCTGCTGTGAGTCAAATACAGAAGCCACTTTCCCACAGAGCTCTCCTTCGGCCACAACATGTTCAACGATGCGTTGGCGAAATATTTCAGTGGTCTGCCCAAATTTGTTATCTGGGAAGAAACAAGGTCAGGTTTTATTGCACTTATGTCAGAAAAAACAAACATCACAGGACAAACACAGAGGCAATTCAGGAAGCGGGCGCAGAGCGAGAGCTCACCCTGAACTCATATCGAACTGAGGTTCCTATTTCATCCACCGACTTCACGGCGCTTTCTCCGATGACACTTTCACCAAGTGACACTTGAGAAGGCACAGCACGCCTGAGGGAGAAGCGCAGATTAGAACGTTTTGATGGTTTTAATCCATCAGTGAAGAGCATTTAGATAGTTCATCCAGACCGGCACAGAAGATACAATACAAGGAAGAAGGAAAACAAGCAGGACATACCCGTAAACCTGCAGCTCCAACTCAAAAACCACTCTAGCGAAGGCCTCGACTGGCTGTATGGTCTGATCGCTTGTTCTACAGCGTGAACATGAAATAAGAAAAGTCAGATTTACACAATTGCAGCCCAGTCACCACAAACTGGGGCCAGTTTCCTCCTCACGTTTCCAGCTGTATGGTGACGTTGACATGCTTTGTGCTCAGTGAGATTCCAGAAGTGGAGAGTATGATGTAAAACGTAACCTGAGGGGGACAAAAGCCACGCATTTCAGATGAAGCCAGTCGCATGTCATGAGAGACAGCACGGTTTCTCACCTCGGCATCTCTTCTGAGAGGGTTTCCCAGATCACAGTCGATCAGATTCCCTTTGTCGTTGGCTGTACAGCCCAGCTGTGACACCCGTGTCAATAACAGAACATCAGTATTAGGTATCAGTAGATGTGTGTGTGTGTGTGTTTCTTTGCCATGTGATGGACTGCAGGCCCGTTTTTCTGGACTCACCGCCGTTCTGCTGAGCGCTACCGAAGTGTAACGCAGCGTTTCCGGCAGCGTCACCAGCGAGTGGCTCTGGTGAGCGTCGTCTCCATCCGTGTTCGTCACAGTGATCTCCAAAGCGATGTCTTCCTCGGACGGAGTGATAACTGCCACGCCGTCCTCCCTGCACGCGACACAAACAGGACCAATGAAATGAGCATGCCTCGTCAGGTGGTTTGCCAGACTGTTTTTGTGAATTCAGATGAGTTGGTTTACCTGGTTAGTGATCTGAAATCGTCGTGACCGTTTACTGTTTTTTTGGAACAGAACCTGTACTTCAGCTGGAGGTTACTCTGACAGACATTGTCGCTGCCACAGCCGTCGTTTACCAAAACAATCTGAGCAAAACCAAAAAATTCAAACAAGTTACCAAATAGTGCTCACGGCTGTATTGTTGTAATGAAGGAAAAATCTATCCTTAATCCTGTAAGAGATTTTAAGTAATTTACAAAAAAAAAAAAAACTAACTGCCAATGTAAATTAAGTATAGGTTGTATTGTTTAACCTAATATCGCATGAAATCATATGGAAGAAGGTTTTTATATTTATGTTGAATCCAGACATTCGTACCTCTGACACGGTGCTTTTCTGCTGGTAGAAGTTGAGGATGGGCGTAACGGCAGTGCTGCTGCTCCTCTGACTGGAGATCAGAGACACAGTGATGGAGACAGGGATGCTGCGCAGCTTGTCCTCAATATCCCTCTGAAACAGAGGACCGTCAACATTACACAGCTTCTTTTTTATTAAGGAGATTCTTTCTCCTGAAATGAATGTTTTAGTGTTCATTCAATTTCTGCTTGAACAAAGTGAAACTGTACCAGAAGCTGGAACTTGATGTCCTTACAGACTTCTTTCCCCTGAGCTGGCAGCTCCAGTTTTCCTTGAGATGCTCCGTCAAATTTGACTCGAGCTCTGGATTTTGTCCTCCCAGAATCAGCCTCGAAAGTGTAATTGAACCCTGAGCAATGGAATGAAAATTAACAGCTGGCTGAGTACGAATGACTGCAGTACTGTAGCTTTACTGCCCCTTAAAGAGAACTTTGAGTTTGAAACAGGCTCACTTTTTATAGAAATCAAAACTCTCATGTTTTCATTTTTTGTCTCTTTCTCTTTATTGTTTTACGTTTTGTATTCTGTCCTGTTTCTTCTTAGTGGTCTAATGAGTGTTTTTCTCTAGTGTTTTAAACCCCCCTCCCTGGCAATGACAAATATGAAACTGAGTGTAGTGAACAGTGTGAGGAAACTCACTCAGCCTGGTGTTAAACGATGCAGGCCGGGCAGAATAAGTAAGGCATGCTTTACCTGCAAAAGAACTTCAAGGGTTTACAACAACAGGTTTGGTTAAAAGCATTTATGACTTGAAGTGTTAATATGTTAAAATTTGTGGCTGAGCAGGTCCTACCATGTTCCCTCGTGGCATCGTTGCTTTACGGTGTTTATTCTGTTCGGTGTGATCTCCAGAGAAGTTCTAACGTTGATAACTGGCCTCGCTCTACAACAACAGCAGGACGTGAATTCACTGCGCCGAGATCTTCTCCAACTTTACATTCTTTCCCTTCATCCAGTTCCCCATGTCCCCATCTCTCACCAGACTAACACAGCCCCTCCACAGGGCACTCAGGCTTTCTCTTTTTGTATAAAGGCACACCCAAAATGCAGCGAAAGTTTTGTGTTTTCGCTTGAAGCACTGAAGCTAATACTCTGAATTTACCTGAAAACAAAAACTGAGTCTGAGAGAGACCCGACAGCCAGATCTGGGTACTGATTGTCATCAATGTCCAGGTTTCCAGTCAGAGAATATCCAAACAGTTTCACCTTCTTTGATCTGTTTGACAGCACCTAACAAAGGGGACAAACATGTAACAGTGTTTTCCAAACAAGTGTATTTTTCATTACAGGCCAAGCAGCCTCACCTGAGCTGGGTTTTTGTTGATACCGCTTGATGAGCCGTAGTAAAGATAGACCCGCCCAGACCCATCATACGGTGCTCCGACTGCAATATCTGTCAAAAAATCCAAAAAGGACAAAGAAATTAGATCACAAGTGTGTGCGCAAAACAGTAAACACTTAGAATGAAAGATTCCACCTCTGTGTGTTTGTGGGAGTTTTGCACTCTTATGAAAATGTGATAATGAAAATCTGAATTGGAAATGTGTAAACTGTGCAATTTCATTCCCCAGATAATAAATTCATATCGTGCAGGTGTTGCTATATGAATAACTGACAACCTCCGAAGCCGTCTTGATTGACGTCTCCTATGTTTTCCACTGCGAGTCCAAACATGGACTCTTTCTGCCCAACAAGCTGAGTTGGAACGATCTTCTCCCAGTTCTTCCCATTCTTGTTGACATAAATATAAACTGCGCCTCCGACCGCTCCATCTTTCTTGAAAAACTGTGGCGCTCCAACAGCGAGGTCGTCCCACCTGCGCGTTCCAACGGTCCAGAAAATGAGAAAAAAACCGTGAGACAACAATTTCACCTTGATGCTGACTCAGAATAAAGAGCATGAAAACACAGGTTATAAGGAGACATGAGAAAGAAGAATATTTTGTAATCATGCTTTATACCATTGTAAAGATGTCTCCGTTTTGACCTTTGAACAATAAACAGAGAGCATGTCTGACTCATCCTACCCATCGCCGTTGAGATCCACCACCGCCACGTCGTAGCCAAAGGAGGAGGCGAGGCCCGGCTCGGACAGGACCAGCTCTATGGCCAAATTTCTCTTTGCCGTAGCGTCTGGCTTCATGAAGACCACCTGGCCGCTGTAGCCCCCCCGCGGTGCTCCTGACACGATGGTCAGCTCGCCCTGACGGACGAGCGCCGTTGAGGAGTCAACGGAGAATCCTGGACGGAGAGCGGAGAGCCTTTCGTCACATCGCGGTGTCAACATTTCATTTGTCTTTAAAATTATGAAATGATTCACTGCTAAATGTGAGGCTGTGAGTGACTGTGGTCAGAACTGAAAACACACCCAGGTAGCTGCTCATTTGCAGAGGGATGAGTTTCGGGTTGAACTGGTCGATATCTCCGGTCTCGCGAGCCTCCTCGCTGTCAATGTCCAAGTTGTCCAACACCTCCATTCGGACGATTCCTACACAGCATCGACGTGTTCATATAAAAAAAATACAGAGCATTATGCCTTTAATGTTTCAGTTAGCCTTCTATTGTGTGTACTTGCATAATTCTTTCACTTGATCAATCTTTTCTTTTATTTGACCTTTCCACTGATAGGCGCCTGGTGCTCCAAATATCAGGGTCTTGTTATCCTTGGCAAAAGCAGCCCCGTGACCTTGCTGGCAGTACGCAAACCACTCGTGGTCCTTCTGGCGCCTTGTGAGGTGTTCGTCATCACAAACGACCCTCTGCCATGTCCGCTCTTCATCCCCAGTCTGCAGGTCGTCCTTCAGGAGGAAGCACTGGCCTGTCAGGAGGTGGGTGGTGCTTTGGCTCGGGATCCACAGCCGGTAACGGTGGGCACAAGCCTGCAATGAAAGGACATCAGACTTGTAAAAGATGTGAAAACAGTTAGTCAAACATTTATTGAAGTGGTGTTTTCTTACCATCACATTCTTTCCTGGACCCTGACTTATGACTCTGACTCCCATCCATTGGTTGTTTATGCCTTTGCTATGGAGGAACTCTGGAAAATACGTGAGCGGGAACTTAAGCTCTACTCTCATTTGATAAGTACACTAGTGTGGCAAATTATACCATTGAAAATAAAAAGAAAAAAAACATTTATTTTATGTTGGAGAAGCTTTCAGTATTACATCGCAAATATTTCTGTAACCTTCACTTATAGTTCAAGGTACAACTAATATTGAAACACCTTTTCATAAAAACCTGAAGCTGTATCTTGGATGAAAGACATACAGTTATGTTTCACTGTTACCCGTCATTACATCCTGTCTCTCTCGTTGTCTCTCTCTTTCTCTGACAGCCTAACTGAAAGTTTCTGATCTCAGCCTCCATCACTTCAGCAGTGATGTAAGACAATCTGCCTGCTGCTCTCTGTCCTCTAACTCCATCCTCAAACAATCACAACAGCAGAAAGTTCCTCCTGAGTCTGGTTCTGCAGAAAGTCTCCTCCTCTTCATCTGGTTTCTGCATGTTTGCTCATGTGAAACTGTAAACGTGACTGTGTTGCATTTGGTAATAAACAAAAACAGATGAAATCAAACGTACCTTTACTCTGAAACTCAATGGGCTGACAGTGCTGAGATGCTTCACTCAGGTCACACTGGTAAACCACGCCTGTGACGTTGACTTGGTTTTCATGTTTAGCACGTGGCGCACCAACAAGTAAACTAACATAAAACAGAAAGTTTTAAAGCAAATTGGTTCAATTTTAGATAGTAAAAGTGGCTTTGACTCACAGGTTCTTTCTGGCTGGGCTCAGCTGCTGATGGAAGGAAACTGAAAATCCAAACAGGCTCCCTGGATCCCCAGTTTTCTGTAGAACTTTCTCAGTGTCCAGGTTAAAAGCCGCAACATCAAAACCTTGAAAATGCCATATTAACCACAGAAAGAACACGTGCACGTCCATGACCAAAAGTTTTCAAGGTTCAGTAGTCCTCTTGTTCTCGGGCGCTACACTCAGAGTTCAAACACTCATAGGAAACAGGTGTTAACCATCTCACTGTAAATACAGACAAACAAGGCGTGGTGACAGTACATTTATCTGCTGTTCAACTTTATGATTGTAGACTCAAGTTAATATTAACTGATTTCTGCTGTTGTGTAAGATAAACGTGAGACACACCCACTGAGCGGGACTTCACCCTCAGAGTGGATCGTTTCATTACCGTAAACACGTGTTGATTGGCTTTGCAGGCAGATTCAGAAGTGTGGTCACAAACTGACCCTACATGGCTAACATACAGGAGTTTATCAGCAGTATCTCATATCCTTGTCTCCTCTGTACATTTTTCTAAAGTAGCTTCAACATTTATCCAACAGCATTTGAAAACAGCTGGGGTTGTATTTCAGTTCCGTGGTTCAAGGTCTGAGCCCCTCTCACCTTGTCCATGTGTGTATGTACAGTACGCACATACATACTGTAGATGCAGAGACTGTGGGACGATACATAAAGATGTTAGCCTCCTGACAGAACTGAACAGAGGTGTGAATCTTGACAAAGAACTGCCCAAAAAATACAGTCAAGGCATTGGAGACCGTAGCTATACCCGCTTAAAGAGATACACAAGAGAAGTGGAAGCCAGGAGAATAAACTCAACATTCTCCAACAGCCCTGCAAAGGGACACTCTCAATGGCCACAGTCATCATGAAGGATCCCCAGGGAATAATACCATCCAACTACTGGCCTATAAACTGCCTGGAAGATCCTATCTGGCATCATAGCGGCTAAGATAAACAGATGAATGGAGCAATACAAGAGCAGTCGACAGGGCGATTGCATAAGACTGTCAGTCTTGTAAATCACCAACCTGTGCACTGCCTGGATTTATTACAAGAAAGCCTATGACTCAGTGCTGCACACATGGATACTGGAATGCCTGAAACTGCACAAGATCAACAGTGAACTGAGAATCTCCCTGGGAAACTCACTGAGGCGATGGAAGACAACTCTGGAAGCTAACCCGAAGCCAGTGGCAGAAGTGAGCCTCAAATGTGGCACATACCAAGGAGACGCTCTGTCCCCCCTGCTGTTCTGCATCGGCCTGAACCTCCTCAGCCAGATCATCACCAGGAGTGGATGTGGGTACCGACTGTGCAGTGGAACAATCGTCAGTCACCACCAAGACATGGATGACATCAAGCTCTATATTTACATCCAGCAAATGGACACCAATGACAACCTGCTCAGTGAGAGGCTCAGACAAGAGAAACCCAGTGAGAAAGAGGAGCCAGAGGTGGGCTCATGGAAAGACAAACCCCTACACAGCATGTACCACCGACAACCAAGCCAAGATCCTGTGGGACTTCAAGATTCAAACTACCAAACTGGTGATGGCCAATCAGCCTGACACGGCGGTGGTGGATAAACATGAGAAGAGCAGTAGTGATGGATGTAGCGATCCCCAGTGACAGAACATCAGAAAGAAGGAACACGAAAAGCTGGAGAAATACCAAGGGCTGAAAGAGCAGCTGGAGAAGATGTGGGGAGTGAAGGCAACAGTGGTGCCAGTGGTGATGGGGGCATTAGGGGCAGTAACCCCCAAGTCCGATGCATGGCCCCAGGAAATACCGGGAACATCTGAGATCTCTGCTAGGAACAGCTAAGATCCTGCAGAACCCTCAAGCTCCAAGGCCTCTGGTAGAGGACCCGAGCTTGAAGGAGATACTGCACACATATATATTATATTAGACATATATAGATATTGTACATAGATTATTATGATCGATATGAAAAAAAGCATATAGATCCGTTGTGGTAAAATGAAATGTTCTAGTGTTTTTGTGTTCTTTCTGCAAAAAGTTAAACCAGATGACTGAATGTTCCTTTTGTGCTGACAGCGAGCGTCATGATACTTTGTTTTTTTTAATAACTCACAAGAATCATATTGTTTTGAGATTCAGGCCTGGGAAAGTTTCTGATAAGATGTCCAGTTTTTGCAGAGTTGTGGATCTCAATAATGACTGCATTGTCTTCCTCTAAACTGCTCAGCACCTGCTCTGGACTCCTCCGACTTTGGGATTTTTTTTCTCTCTCTCTGCTTGTGAGAGTTTTTTTCTCACAGTGATTTGGTCATGCAGGCGAGCTGACTGTCTGAACGACTCCTGTACTCAAAATAAACTCCTAAAAGACCATTCGTTGAAGATTCTTTACTGTCAGTGGTACATCATAGAAATTCCACGACAGATCATGTAAATAAACAAACATATAATGTATGTGATATCTTTCTGTGTGCTAGAATTCTGACTGCACAGAAGTCTGCTGATTTCTGTAACTTAGAACGCCATTCTGAAAAATCTGGGAGGAACTGAGATTGAAGAAGTGCATGGGTTCAAGAAGTCTGGTACTGCAGTGTTGTTACATTTTAAGCAAGATGCTGTCCCAACAAGAGTGAGTCTGGGTTATATGAGTTCTCCAGTAGGACAGAGTGTTCGCCCTCCACTTCGATGCTACAAGTGTTAGCGTTCTGGGCATGGAGCTGCACCTGGCAGCCAGGTGGTTGCTGGTGCGTCCTCTGGGAGGCCTCAGGTCAAAGAGACAATCAAGCAAATTGTGGGAACTCAGCCATTCCTGGCGTTTACAGCAAATGAGCTGAGGACAGCGAGAAACCAAACCAGAAGATCTGACATAATTACAGTGGTGATAGATGCTGCAGAGAGATTTCTGGAGGAGGTATGCTAGAGGCCCGGAAGAACTCCACAAATACATGAGGCAGAGGCTGGAAGTGTATGAGAGAAGGAGAGAAAGAAGATGCACAAGTTTAAGTGAAGAGAGGCCAGAGCCAGAAGTCATGGAGAGGATGATGATGATGATGATGATGATGATGATGATGGTGGTGATGATAGATAAACTAATGATGTTTTATATCTTTCAATGGAATACACGGAGTCTAACTGCAAATGGACAAGAATTAAAAAGATTTACAAATGAATTTAACCAGGCTGGCACGTCAATGTTCACAGTTATCTGGTCAGCATTGCCCCCTGGTGGCTGAATGAGGTAACTGCAAACTGAGCACAGAGACTGCAAATGTAAAAAAAATAAAATAAAAAATTAACATTTAGGATATTTATTTATGAAGGAGTAATATCTAATGGTTTCTAAGGTACAGAAGAAGAAAAATGAACAATAAATATTACAATTATACGTGCAGTTTAATGTGTACTCAGAAAGTGTATTAATGTTCTTTCAAAACATTCATCTTGTGATTTTAGAATTGGTTAAAAAACCAATAAGACCACTGTTGTTCCTTTGGTGAGTTTTCAGTGAGTGGATGGACTGAGGAAGACGAAGATAACCTCTCCATAATATATAACTACCACACTGTCATCTGTAATTATTGACTAAAGCGTCAGCAACAGACAGCACACAAAGACATCCTCAAATGTTTATCGATACTGTGTGTGTGTGTGTGTGTGTGTGTGTGTGTGTGTGTGTGTGTGTGTGAGTCAGAGAGCGAGAGAGAGAGAGAGAGAGAGAGAGTGAGAGAGAGAGAGAGAGAGAGAGAGAGAGAGAGTTATTTATTTTCCAGGTTAAAAAAAATCAAGTTTAAAGAAATTAATTTTGAAGGAACTTTTGACTTGATGTGAAGCCCTGAAACTCGACTATAGTCTCACATCTTCAGCTTAGCTCCGTTGGTATAGTTCTATTGGGTTGAAGGTTGAAGTCCATATGTGGAAAGTTCTGTTGGCATAAATGTGTGTATATGATCAGTGTAAATCCCATTGATGTGGCAGAAGTTGTGACCATGTGTTAAATAAGACATGTCTAACACTGAGTTATTGGGATCAGTCACCTTGTCATGTTTAGGATGAAAAAATGTGGGAAGTCCATCAAACTATGGAAACGATTTTTCATAATTGATTTATTGGTAAAAAAAAATAGTATTTCAATTAAGCAAATAAGCAGTGGTAATTTTTCCATGCTGGCAAAAGATAATATAGTTTATGATCTTTCTAGTGTGTATATAATGATATTTAGAATGTCTTTCTTTTAAATAGATGTATTTGGTTGGTCTTTTTTTAACCTGGAAAAAACTCAGAACTGAACCGAATCTGGTTTAAATGAACATTATCCTATCTTTACCTGTGAAACCAGTCATTTATTTCTTTTATAACATGTGCTTTACGTGATAGAAAAGTGTCTTGATTGAGATGTTTTCTAATTGGATAAAGGTAGTATGCAGGTGCATCTCTAAAAATGTAAATCCAGTTAAAATTGAATCTGAACAGAGAAATAGATATATATTTACAGATTAGATCTGAGGAGAGGGGTCATATGAAAATTAGTGAAATATTTCTGTATCTCCTGATAAAACAAGTAACAGTAACTGCCTGTAAATTGTCCAGGAAAAAGCTTGAACAGAGTTAAGAGTTGGTCATATCTGTTATCTGTTTAAAGAAATGACTTGACTCTATGATGTTGAACGTTATCTGAGATTAGCAGAAGCTCCCTAAATATACTTTGATCATGTGGATGTATTGCAAAAACAAGAGCTAATAGTATTTGGCCTGTTTGGTTAAGAAGCATTTCAAATAATTTAGAATTTTACATCAACTGTCAGACTCATCTTATTTTGAAAAGGTACCAAAAGTGCTTTAGAAAACTGCAGTTCGGTCATTCACTGATGAGAAGAGATGGATTTATACTGAGATCTTGAACTTATCAGGAAGGATTAAGGCTCCCAGATAGTTTCTTGTTCAGAGACTCGATTCACCTTGGAGCCTTCATCGGCTGTTATCTGAAATCTGCGCAGTAATTTGTCATCCAGGAGACGTTTTCACCTGAAGGTAAAGGTTAAAGAGGGCAAAGCCTCTGAAGGCAAACTTCCACTGCTAACACACTTCATTATTCTCTTTGCGGCATTGAATTATTAATTGGGCGAAAGGTAAAAGATAACAGAGCCGGATCTCCATTTTTCACTCAATATGCACATTTATTGTCTTCACTTTAACATCACACCTAAACTAGCAGTTATGAGTCTAATGTTACAATCTTCTATCTGCATACAGATGTACAGTTTCAAAGAAAACCTTGAGCTAATTACCCACATTCCTCTGAAGATCACAAGCGACTGTCTCACTAAGGCAAATCTTTAATGAATAATAAAAAAAAAAAAAAAAAATCCCAATCATCCACAAAAACATGAACAAAAAGTGTTGAAAAAAATCCGATCAAACAGCTGTTGGCTTTTCTTCCAGTTGATTCACCTGATCATGCTTTCAATAAGTAAACTCTGAAGAACCATGCTTCAGTGGAGCATTGTGAACATAAATGTAAAGTTAGTCACATGGACGGTGTCTGCAGTTACATACAGACAGAATAAAGTTACAGACTGGTAATCAATTGCCTCTTTTACGGAACCGTTTTAAGTTCTAAATGTTAAAATCACTGCAATTCAATGGTTTTCGTCATGTGTAAATAAAAAAACATGTTTTTGACCATGTTTAAAACACTGAGCTATCCCGAGATAACACAATGTTTCCAGTAAATGCTCTTCAAGGGGTTAAGAATTAATGGCACATTGGCTTGTAAGTGCAAAACAATCCTTTCAACAGTGACAAACCTTAATATGAGTCTACAGTTTAATAGCACAGACGTGAAAAAATGCCTTTGGGAGATCTGTATCTCTTGGTAAACAGCAGTGACGTTTCCTCAACATTTAAGAATCAATATTTAAGTTTACTCAAATGCATCAATGAAGTGCGATAAGGAGCCGTATCAAAAGAATAAACGAACACTCCAGCGGGTTTCTTTCCCTGTGATGAGGCTCTCGGTGAAGAATAAGGCACGATAAAGCTTTAACTGATCAGGAAACCTCTCTGAGATGACTTATGAACCGCTTTTAACCTGAATACATGTTGACATTTTAGTACAAGTAAAAGGTTTTACATTATCCTGAATAATATGTTTTTTGCTGCTGAACAAAACCGTCAGTCCTGTTTATTCACCTGCATCCACAGAAATGGAGTTGTAAAAACACACCGGCAGCTTTTTAAAGTGACCAAGACACAAAAGAAAGGAAGAATAATTGAAAAAAAAAATTATGTTGTGTACATAGTAAAATAAACATGTCTTATTGTGTTCAAGGTCAAGCTAAAAAATACATTCATAAAGAGAAATACGAGCACAATAAGGCAAAACCACCTGATGTTTCACTTTTACAGTAACCAAAGGTGAAATTCAGTAAAATTAACTCATTATTAAGGCTTGGGTTTTACAGCATGTTCAGTCATTTTCATATTAAATCCACAACACAACAGTTTAAACTGAGTTCAAAGGGGTGACAACAATATTGTTAAGTTTGTTTGTTTTTTTTTTAGCTTCCTTTGTGCTTTTCTTTAGTCAAACCTTTAACTTCTATTTAAGTAGGTATCAACAGTCCAGATAAAAGGAATGAAAATCCTGAGTACATCGTGTACAAATCCCAAATGTGGAATGAGCTTGATGAAATACAGTCGGACGGGTTGAGGCAGTTTCAATAAGCTGCTGAAAGGGTTATAATGGCAGATGTTCAGGAAGGCGTGGTACCATGCCTCAAAAGACAAAAGAACAAAAACAACAAGTTCCATCTTGTCTGAAACAGCGACATTCCCACATCATGCCGCTGACCAACAGCATCAACTCACGCTGGATATGAGACCTGCTTTTCTTTGAACCCAGAAAGCACAAACTGATTATTAATAAACCCGGGAAAACATTGGTTTCTGCATAATTCTTATGAGTTTACATCGCTATAGTTCAAAGGTATTGATTACAACTTTATTGTCACAACTTATCTGATATGCAATAAATATATTTTAAAAGTGAGGGAGGGCGATGGTGATATGTATGGATAGGCCGACCCTTTATGAAAGGTTTATTTCAGTTTGATAAGGAAGTCAAGGTTTTACATATTTCGCAAAAAAAAAAAAATAAAATAAAATCCTATGTTTATCTCTAATTTCCAAAATGAAAAAAAAGAAAGAAAATATTTGATAGGCTAACTGAATCCAATAATAATAATAGTAATATAAATAAAGATTAATACATGTAAGGCTATGAATCAGTTGCCTATTATTTTCAGAATAAAAGCAGATAAACACATTAAACAATCAAACAAAAAAGAATCATACACTTCGGTACGCTTTTGATTTTAATACAGAACAATAAAAAGTTACTGGAGATTAAAACAAGTGCTACATAAGAAAGCGACAGTCCCTTGTTGATTTTCTCCCCTTTAAAGTGTCACGTTGTGCTCTACGTATTTATTATTAACATTTCAGACTACAGCCCGTGATCAAAAGCCTCATTTCAATGTCAGTGATCCTTGAAACGCGCGTTGTTCTGAAAGGGGACGTGTAATAACTCTCGACTTTATTTGTGCTCACTACAGTGGAGTTTAAATGTTTAAATAACATCACAGTAACAGCCGGACATTCAGCCGAGAGGTTTGATTGTAACACTAAACTCTTAATATAAATCTCAAGTGGCACTCATTAAAGACTGCGTTTACTTCACCGTGAGGTTTGCACCATCCATCACCTTTTAGAACATCGGTGTAATAGTTTTGTGAAGGGGAAAATCAAAAAGCTTTGGTGCGGAAGGTTTTCAACTTTGGCAAATATAGAGAACAAAGAAAATAATTTATCAAAAGTAACAGAGAGAAAACCCAGTGAACCTTTAAAATCAAATAACAACTGAGATGATTGTTCCAGAAACAAAATATGATTAATTAAAAAAACAAGACACAACAGGAAAATGTGGCTTTGGCAGATCAACACCAATGTATTGAGACTGAAGGGCCGTTAGCATCATTTTCTTAACAGTAATCTCCAGTTTTCTTCTTTGTAACTGCTTCATGTTTTGGTTAAAGGAACTCGCTGAATATCGTGTAGGCACTTCGTTAAAAATAAAGATTTCTGGGTTAGCGCTTCACTTTATCCCACTCAACTGTCTTCTGATTGTGGAAGGAAGCTGAAGAACCCTGAGAAAACCCCGCAAACACACCCGAGCAGCGAACATTCACAGCTCGTTCACACGTCTCCCGCTCTCCAGCGCACCGCGGGAGTCCTGCGCCGAGGCGTCGCCGCTACACCTCGCTCGGACCGAGGGCTGTTTAAACCGAGACTTAACCCTGAGCGTGTAGTGCACTCCGTAGTAACGTGATTCAAGCTTCCAGCGTGAGGAATAAAGCCTAATGGAAGACAGATGATTGCAACAGGAGAAACCTCGATAACCATCCCAGCATTAAAAGGCACATAACAGGTAACAGAGAGTTTATGCAGTGTGTAAAATATATGTACAGATCCTGCGTATTCTGCTTTTAGCATCTGCTGTCGGGATTTCCGTTGGGAGCGCCGAGGCTCTGGGCATAGCGGACGGCGTCAGGAATGGTGAAGAACACCATTTTGTTCTCCCCGACGTTCCCCCCCTTGCCGTCGGGGTAGTAACCTCCTCTTTCCAGCGTGTCCAGCACGGAGGGGTTACACCGAGCCAGGAAGACCTTGACCCCCAGCTCGCCGTAATCTTTGTGGATCTCCTTCAGAGCGTTCACTCCGGCAGTGTCCAGAAACAGAACGGCGCCGCAGTCCATCACTAAGCTGTGAAAACTCCGCGACGACGTCTTATCGTGCATCAAGGTGACTGAAGCAGCAGCAGCTTCCACGTCGTTCTCTCTGGACGCGTCCTCTTTCTCCTCCGACTTCCCAGCGGCCTCTTGCTGCTGCTTCTTCTTGAACTTTATTCGTCTGGCCTTCTCCTTCACCGGGTTGAGCCCCACGCTCTTGTAGAGAGATTTTTTGAACAGGCTCTGGTTGGCGTAGTAGATGGGAGCCTGGTATTTGAAAACGGCCACTCCTGGATGCCTCTGAAGGCCGTGGTAAGATGACAGGTCCTCATAGTGCTCCCTGTCCCCGGCTCTGCCCAGCTCCACCACCTGGACCCTCTGGGTCCGGCCCAGGACGCAGTAGGCCGACACCAACACCCCCACCAGGAGGCCCAGCTCCGTGTTGACCAGGGCTGAGGTGGCCATCGTGATCAGCCAGATGGAGGCGTCCACGCGGTTCGAACGCCACATCTTTGGAATGTCGGCGAACTTCTGGAGCGCGCCGCGGAGGTTCACCACAATGATGACGGCCAAAACGCATCTGTGTGGAAGAGGGAAGGGAGCAGGTCACATGCAGCTGGATTCTGGAGTGACTGTGTGGCGTACTATGAGTTGGAAGACCATAAAATAAGGATTCGTAGTAAACAATACGACTGGAAATGTAAACATTCATCAGCACCTCTGGGTTAGCCAAAGAAGGAAACGATCCGAGTTCTTACTATAACAGAAGAATCAGTTTTTGCCACTTGTTTAATATGAGGAATAAAGTATTTATCTCTCTTGGCCTCAGGACAAGGATTTGATTTCCACGCAATTCCTTTGAGGTGCACTGAAGTTTTTGGGAACTTTTTTTTTTGCACCTCAGATATTACCTTGATTTCTAAAAGCTCTGCACAGCTGTGAATCTTCTGCACTTCATTTCAAACAACAAAAGCAGTCCAACTGAAACCACCACCATGAGGTGCCATGTCAGTTTCTGTTCTCCTATCCTACACGTGAACTGCAGTTCTACAGAGCAGGAAAATGCAAAGCACACAATAACCCTGAACCGTAGGGTTATCGGTGTTTGTCCAGGACTACCCTTGAAACCTCTCATAGACAAACACCGTAAGAAGCACAAGCAAATTCTGTCTCCGTTTTAAAAAGACAGCAACACATTAATGTGCAAAACTGTAAGTGTGTACTGCTTGGTCATTGTTTTGTAAGTTTAAATTATTTTAAATATATATTTTAAGGGGTATGCACGCTCTAAACTGGAAATTTCTTTCTACTGCAATGATAAGCTGTCTGTGATTAATAGTAATCATTTTTTTTGTATTTGCACAGCCTATAGGTCAGTTTTTAAAATTTTCTCTGTTACCTTGGATCAGACGTGTCAAACATGTTTTAATTCAGGAGCCACACACAGCTCTATTTCATTTAGTCAAACTTTCCTGTGTTGTGACACAGAGTACACGTCATGATGATATCTATATTTTTTTTTAAAAAGCCAAACAATTACTACTGGAAATTACGACAATCACAACATGAGGGAAATTTAAAGGATCCCTTCGGAATGAAATACAGATAAATCTTAGCCTTACAAATAAATAGAGAGTAGATAAATCATAAAGCCTTCTGTTTGCCACCCCTGCCAGAATGCCTTGCACTGATGTTTTCATCACTGATGTGTTACGTATGTCGTCATTTCGTCTTTACCAACCGAAAATAACCACACATTGACTGAACGCGGTCCTGTGGCGCTTACTTTTGAAGAGAGTAGAAGAGCGGCGCGATGACCAGCAGCACCAGCAGCAGGACGAGCCCGCTGACCAGCCCGGACACCTGGGTCTGGCAGCCCGTGGACTCCTTGACCAGGGTCTTGGTCAGAGCGGCGCTGGTGGTGAAGCAGCGGAAGAACGACGGCAGGATGTTGCAGAAGCCGATGGCGTACATCTCCTGGTTGGCGTCCACCGTGTAGCCGTGCTTCTTGGCGAACATCTCCGACAGCGAGACGGTGATGGCGAAGCCCACAATGGCGATGGAGAAGGCGTCCACCGCCACGTTGGGGATCAGAGACCACGAAGGCAGCTGAGGCGGGAGGAAGCCCGTGGGGATGTCGCCGGCCACGCCCGAACCGTACTCCGTGTTGAACCGGCCGAAGTGAGATGCAACAGTGGCAATTATCACCACGAACAGTTCAAAGGGGATTGGAGCCTGGACAGAGGAAACGGTACATCAGACTGACGGGGGTGAAAACGAGATCAAAGTATTCATCTTGTTTAGAGCTGTGACAATCATGTACTGCACTGGGGAACCGACCACTCCATACTGGTGGTTTTTGTTTTCACGGCGCTCACTAAGGTGGTTTGGGAACTCTCTTCAGTCTGACATTTAAAAACAAACCAAAAAAAATATCTTGCAGGTTCAATTCCCCCATCTGTTCACACAACAGAGTGCCCTTGAGAAAAGACACTGAACCCATAAATATACTGTGCTTTACATGTGTAAATGTTTAAACAACCTTCAGGAACAAGAAGCCTTATGCAATGCATCATGGTCTTCGGTGCCCAGAATCAATGCCGGGAACAACTGCTCCAGGTCAGGAAGAGGATGAGCAGCGCCAACATATGGCCACTCATTCTACTCACACATGTCGCATGTCTATTATACATATCTATTTTTAAATCAACAATTATGTTCAAGTTAGGCCACATTTCTTTCTTGAAGACGCCTCCTTGCAGAATGCAAATGTCATTCTTTTGTGACAAGTTGGCTGCACTGAACTCGGCATTTGTGCTGTAGTAATATAATCTTTGGAGGAAGGGGAAGGGTTAGACTTAGCAGTCAAAATTAGATATCTGTATGTCATAGACAACCATAAACAGACAGTATATATAATCTTATATATAGATTTTCTGGGAGGAGGTTTCCACACACCTTTAGGCTTTTAAGCAAATCAGAAAGAGGGTTGAACTCTCTGAGGGGCAACATGGAGGAATCTTAAAGGGGAAAAAAAAAAAAAGGCCGGGAACCACTGATACTTATGGATCTCAATCTAAAACCCTCACGTGGATGGATGTAAGAAACTTAAAATGCAATGAACAAATGTGAGGTTTGTATCTATTTTCACCTTGAGTTTGGCCTTGAAGCGATTGTTGATCTCCTTTGCTGGTATCAGTACTGCCAAACACACCAAGCTGGTGACCAGGTCGCATATGTTGGTCTTCCCGATGTTGTTGAACAGGCTGTACCACGTCTTGAAGAGGGTGAACCAACCCTGGGGCCTGGGAATCTTCAGGCCCAGCAGGTACTTCACCTGAGACGTGAGGATCGTCAGGGAGGCTCCCGTAGCGAAGCCGCTCAGGAGGGAGTCGGAGAGGTAGACCGAAACAAAGCCGACCTGCAGCAGCCCCATGAGCACCTGGGAGGAACACACAAGCAAGTGATCCGGTGTGACGTTCAAACAAATGTGCCTTTAGATTTATTCATGGCTGCCACCTTTACATAGTGCTCAATTCATTTCATTGCAGTGACAGTAAATGCTATCTTATTTCAAGTCCAAAATGAGGTCGTCTGTGATTTTTGTTCAGTGTTGTGAGAACTCTTACCTGGTAAACTCCTGCAGTAAATGTCACGGTTGCTCCCACTGTGATTGCATAGCAGCTCTTGTCACATTGTATCTCCACGCTGCTGTTCCCCTGGTCTGACATCTCACTGAAGTTACCGATACCAACGCTGCTCCTTTCTGCGAGGTATCCGGCCACAGCCAGCTCTCTGTCCACAACCTGCCCCACAAGCAAGCACAGCACTCCGAAAATCCCCACCGAGATGTGTCTGGAAGAGCCCAATATGGCATAGATGATGGAGGCAAAGAAAGAGGTGTAGAGGCCATATATTGGATCCTGGCCGGCCAATAAAGAGTAGGCGATGGACTGCGGGACCAACAGAATCCCCACAATCAGTCCAGACATGGCATCACCTAAAATCCAGTCCCTGCACTGGTAGCGTGGAAGCCATGACAGAATGGGAACAAAGCCAAGTATTTTGGATTTGGCTTTTTGTGCCGTACACGTGCAGTGTTTCTTTAACCGATCGGACACAACGGTTTTCCAGTTTTTGTCGGCTTCTTTCTTGACTCTTTCCAGAATGAGAGGCTGGTGCTGGTCTGTCTCACCGCCATCCTCTGCTGCTGTACAGCCATCATCAGCGTGTAGCATGATAGAGTCTTTATCTGAGGTCGAAGAGAAAATTTTTATAAAAATGTCAGAGAAAGAGCTAGCACTTCAATCATATGGTCAGTGAATGTGGATTTCAATAAATATGACACCAGAGAAGTAGTTTGAGGAGGAGCAGTTAGTGTGTCAGTGGATGTGGACGTTGCATAGATTTCACAAAAATCACACTCCAGATAAGATACGTTCATTTACACAGTCCAGCAGATATTTTTAGAAAACACATTTAGAACATGACATCAGTTTTGAGTGCTGACTCAAACCAAAACAAGGATAAAATAAGCAGGAGTAAGTAAAATGTACTGATATGTTATCCCTGCTGTGCACTCTGGACCGTGAGAGGAACTTTTTGGGGAGCACTTTTCATTTATAGTAAATTTCACATGTAATATGAAGATTAAAAACAAGTTTTATAAGGTTTGATGATGAAATTATTCACCCCTTGACAATTATTTGAATCAGTCTTTAATATTTTTGGTTACCTAGCCCACACTTATTTACATTATCCTGTATAATCTGAAGTTTGACTGCCAAAATGCCTCTTTATTTCTGACTAAGCACAATGGTGACAGACTAGCTCCACAGACTTCATTTATTTCAGGAAGCCTCAGAATCACAACGTTAACTGGATTATTGTAAAGTTAACTAATTCTGCTCCCTAAAAGAACTAGTATGTGGAGATGTTAATCAGATTATCTGTAATCCCTACAGGTCATTTGCACGCTGGAAGCAAAGTAGATGTAACATGCAATCGGGGCATCATCGAAAACAAGTCGAGCCAGTATCCTCAAATCTGCCTGAACGCTGTGTCAATAAATACGCGTGTAGACATAAAACGCTACGAAGATGAGTTATATTACTATATTCCTGTAATCGGCCCACTGTAGCGATGAATGGGCTCCATTGTAAACAAGTTGTAAACGTGGACATCAGAGAAAACTCACGCCAGTCAGAGCAAATAAACGTGACAGTCTGCGGCTCTGCGGGAAAGTAAAGAGTTGTAATCAAAGCGAGAAGTCACCGACCTGAAACAGCAGCGGATAAGAAGTTTATTTGAAGTTAATCCAGGACACTTTCATTCCGCCTCAAATTCATTTTTAACAGCAGTCTGTACCGTCGTGCGTGGTGACGTCAGTGGTGCGTGCTGCGTCACAGGACAGGCCGCTCCTTATATGGACCGAGCGGAAATAAACGTTCAGCGTGAAATGTTCCTATATGAAATTAGTTATCAGAAAGAATTGTTTTAAAGCTATATTTATGCTAAAATATCCAAACATAACCCTTATCCTACCTAGAATTAAACTTAGATCTTCAATATTCAATAAAGAAGTTCTCCTATTCGATTCGGTTCTAAAAGAGTAAAAGCCTTAAAAAAAACTGCTGAAAAAGGAGTCAAAATTCTTAAAAACTAAAACCAAAAAAAAAAAAAAAAAAAAAAAAAAAAAAACCGCTGAAAAATAGGATTAAAGTTCTAAAACAAAGTACAAAAAAAATGACATGTTTTTATCCTAAATTGTAATTGAAACTTCACAAAAGCAACATAGGACGGTCAATATGAGACTGTATAAGCTGTGTGAGCCTAAATTTAAAGATTAATCATGTTTTCCCGTTCAATTCAATTTGTTGAAAAGTAACAAAAACGGCTTTTTCAGTCATAAAAGTTGCAGACCCCTGGAGGGCATGGTCTTTCTTTATTGCTAATCAGACCACATCAAAGTCTTTATGTTGGTGAGTAACTTGAAACTGAACCAGACACTGAACCAGATGTATCCTTTATTCAATTAAACATAATTTATTCAATCATTTATTTGTTTACTTACCTACATATTGAAGGACGTGTGTTATTGGAGTGCAGGATGAGACAACAGATTTTGAAAGCTGTTTAGGAGGTTCAGTGAGAATTTCAACTGCACGTTCCAAAATAATTTGTAGAAAATGTAGAAAGCAGAAAATGTAGAAATGCAGAAATAAAATGTAGAAAGATAATTTATTGCTATTTTGACTTTAATATGTTACAAATCTAAAATATTTGGAAATGAAATAATGTCAAGGGGAAAAAACAGCTAATTACAAGTATAAATGTAGACGCTTTGTTATATAGTAATTGTTAAAAACAATTCTTGATCAAAACAAAATAAGCTTTATGTCTTTTCTGCCACAAATGGAAGGAACAGTTTTTGAATCTGTCTTGGTAGCACTCTCAGTTTTATGGCATTTATCACAGTAGAGCAAAAGCTATAATCTGGTGTATTGTTTGCTTTATATATCAGTACGTCTGTCATAAACATTTATTAAACCAGCTTAAACTACACTGTCACTCATATATCTCTCATTTAAATCACCCTTTTCCCCACCCTTGCCAAAAAAAAAAAGAAGAAGAAGAAGAAAAGAATAACCCAGTTGTGCAATATTGTTGGTGAGTTCTCTTTTCACTTTGCAGACCATACAAGTGAAACCAGCTGCCAGAGTCTTTTCTTTTGTTCAACGATAACGAGACTTCTGTTCACCGCGTTTGTTATTTTCTGGCTCGGATTCCTCAGTGCGGTTATGGCAATGCCTGGTGTTTGTGGTTCATCACCACAGAGTCCAGGCATATGAGCTGTGGGAAAAACAAGAGAGTGAAACAGCTTATGTTTCAGGTCTGACATAGATAACAGTACTTCACCTCGATACATGTAACCAGAATCTCACTCGGTGTGAAAAGAAGCAGTGGGTAGAGCTTATAGAGCGTATGCATATTAACACACCACAGAAAGTGTCAAAAACAGCATATTGAATTTCACTTTGGGCCCATGGGTTTAAAACATTGTTGATAAATAGACTTTGAACACACTTGTCTTTTGTCAGCTCTGTGAACTCATTCATCATCAGTTACGTAATACACAATGCGACTTTTGTGTCAAGTGAAGTGAATTTGCTTGCTCAAGACTACAGGTACTAATGGTTTGAGAACTTTTTATGAATAACTGTGTGCATTTTTAGTTTGATAAAAATACTGGGAGGCATATATGTTTGTTACTTGGCTCCTGATCCGCTGTTTCAAGGTTAATTATGTCAGTAGACAGAGCCATGCAAGCAAACACCCTCCTTAAATTTGTTGCAAGCCAAGGCAAATTTATTTGTATAGCACCACTGATATACACAAAATTACATTAAATTAAATCATAGAAATTCATTCTTCCGAGGTCAGTCTTTGTATGTAGTGTTGATGTTTTGCACCAGTTCCTGCATAAGTTTTCTCACAATCCAAATGTGTTGGATTACTTTAGACGTGTGTGTGCTTGTCTGTCTTTGTGTTACAGCTGTGATGAACTGTCATCTGTCTAGTGTACCTTCTCTCATGTGAGGTGTTTGCAACAACCCAGTCCAGAAGACCAAAAATACCACTGTTTATATTGTACAACAAATGATTTTTAAATTCTGACTTATGTTAGAGCTACTCATTCGGTTTAGACCAGAGGTGTCAAATATAAGGCCCGAGGCTCCAATCCGGCCTGCCAAGCAAATTGTAAAAAAAAAAAAAAAAAAAAAAAAAAAAAAAAGAAGTTTTTTAAAACAACACATCACTGAGACCCGGGCTGGAATATCAGCGGTATTGCCATGACAATTGCTATCAAACTAGCCTCAAAGCCACGCTGTCAGGATGAGTTTATAAACACTTGTAAAAGTGTGTTGAACATTTCACTGTTTTGCACCAGAAGGTTTCATTAAATATGGCTTTATGTTGAGATTGTAGTCATTTTTTGTCATAATTATTTAGTTTTGCAAAAATGTAGACATTTTCATCACATATACTTTGCGTCATAACTACAGCAACGAAAGCTTTAGAGTCTAAATTTAGAAGTTATTATGACTCCATTTTACCGGTCCGGTTCACTCAAGATGAAACTGGATTGTATTTTGCCTCTGAACTAAAATGTGTTTCATACCCCAGATTTAGACTCTGCACTAGATAAAAGTACACCTAGATCATTCTTATGATACCTATAAAAAGCTATTGAATTGGCAATATCCACCAAATGACATGCAAAAGTGCTTGACGATGACTAATCAAGAGATAACTGGGCTGTGTGTTCACACTTTCTGCTCCTCAGAGGACGGAGAGACGGAGAAGAATCCCACATAGTGTCATTAAACATGTGAAAGGTATTGTAATCCCAGTGCCGTAATTGGATGCAGGCTTATGTTGACACATGACCATTTAAAGCCAGCCAGGTAATCCCTTTTCTTTTCTCAGACATCTGCAGTCGAGTTGGTTCGCAGGACAGAGGGATTACACACTTTACTGGAGACAACACAAGGAATCCAACAGATAGAGGTTGTTGTTGTTATTATTATTATTATTATTATTATTATTATTATTATTATTATTATTATTATTATAGCTCATCTATGTTTCCACAGGTGTTTGCCGTACATTATACGCTTTTGACTTCATTTATGTATATGTACTGGAAGTGTAGCACAGCCAGAAAAGTACTAAATAAGTTAAGAGACCATTGTAAAAAACATATTGAAATGTATTTGTTTCTTCCTGTGAAGCCATAAGACAGTAATGAAAACCAAACCTGTATAAACAGTAGATATTTTGAGTGTTAGTGCTCATATACTGTGATATTGTCTCTACACTATGTAGAGAAAAATGCTTTGAATAAAGCTGAGTTATTTTCATTTATCCCGAAAACAAGTGTCTCAGAATAACGTAGCAGACGTTACCAACCAAAGTTGAATAATTTGCATGATTTCCCAGCATAATATCACTCACAGATTAAACAGAGATCACACCAACCCTGCTCCCCACCTGTTGTATTCAATTGTTTTTGCTAAAAAATAGAAACTTCTGGAGGTGAAGCTACTTTTTTCACAATACTCTTGCTGGTTGTGTGTTTTGGGCTGGTCATGGTGGATCAGTTGAGATTTGAATGTGTAACCACGCACCACCTCCTCGGCAGCAGCCATGGTGGACGCAGCGGCAGCGGAGCAGTTCCTGGACGCCAACCCGCAGTTTGCCAAGCAGTACTACGACGCGACCTTCAGGCCCAAGGTCATCTCGGACCTGCTGGACAACAACAGGAAGCCGGTGGTGGACATCAGCAAGTACCACGAAATGACAGCGGTGGACGAAAGCGAGATCCTCTTCGACCTGATGCGGGACATCCAGGACAACCTGCAGATGGAGAAGTCCGTCTTCAACCTCATGAAGCATCTCAGCTTCATGCTGAGGGCCGACCGCATGAGCCTCTTCATGTACCGGCAGAGGAACGGGGTGGCGGAGCTGGCGACCAGGTCACTGGCACATCTCTTTATTTAGTAGTTATTCTTGAGGAGAAATGAAATGAAATGAAATGTCACTTTTCTGTCTGGTGGAAAGTTTTATCACCGGATGTGGATTCTGTTGCTGTGCTCCATTTCATTTGCATAAGGCCACACCCCAACAGCACACATCCCAGCTTCTCATTGTTTCTGTTTGCATTTCCTAACCTATTCACCACCTGGAAAGAAAGACCTCTTTAATGCTTTGCCAGAATGAGGCACTTTGCTTATATTTTCCACACCAATCTTGAGGGAACCCTGCTGAACGGGCACAGCTTTAGCACGCGGATTCACATTCAACTAGTTCCAGACAATTACATTTGGGACCCTAATTAAATCAGGGAACAGCAGCTAAGTCTACTCCTGATTTATAATCTTTATATTCAAGCACTTTCACGTTTCCCTGGCTGTCAGGGCCTCTGTGTCGCCACACTGCTGCTGTTGGCAGCTCCGGTGGTGATTCTCAGCGTGGCTGGCTTACTCAGGGGCCCCTTTCTTTCACTAAGGGTAAATTTGCATTTCCTGCTCTTTTCTTGAGTGCTATCCAGATGGCAACACTCTGAGATTACCTCTCTGAATTAAAAAAAAAAAAAAAAAAAAAGCAGCTGAGAAAATATACTTGATAACCAGAGTGAAACATACTTGACTTTCCCACTTTTTCTCTCCCTTTAGGTTATTTAATGTCCATAAAGATGCGATTTTCGACGACTGCCTGGTTCAGCCTGACAGTGAGATTGTGTACCCTCTGGATATGGGCATCGTGGGTCATGTGGCCACCAGCAAGAAGATGGTCAACATTCCAAATGTGTCAGAGGTACATGACGCCTGCACGTGTGTTTCTTTGTGTTCAGGAGTACATTAAATGCTCAACATGTGGGGAAAAAAAGAGAAGCTCTCGAAAAATCTGACTGTGTTCAATGATAATGCTTCAAACGCCTTTTATTTTCTGAGGGGCAAAGCCTCCAAGGCCTGCTGTAGCCACGTGTGACCACCAGAGGGCGGCATAAGGCTTCAGTGTCCCTGCTCTAATTCCACCTCGCCAAAACAAGCCCAATCTCATTACAGCCAATACCTATGACATTTGAAAATAGCTGGCAAGCTGATTGTCATGTACATATCAGCCGCTGCAGGTTCCGCTCGCCTCCACTCCCACCCCCACCCCCACCCTCGGCCCGTACCTGCACCAACTGCTATTGTGACATTTACACCTAATAAGGCATCGGCCCGCGCCACATAACTGATGGATTACAAGTGCCTCCTTGGTATCAGTTCAATCACGTCCTTTCATGGGAGATTAGAAAGCTGAGCTGCTGATGTAAGAACAAAACGGACCCGGGCTGATTGGTCCCGTTTGGTTTTTATCAGGCACTTCTGCTGCCAGGCCCGGCCTGTCGTGCCTCCAATTGTGCGAGGTGGCGCGAGACAGACGCTGTGATGTTTCGAAACCCCCGTCCATCAATCCGCAGCCTCGCGCAAACACATGAAAGCATGATGGGAAATGTGGCGGGCGGAACGATCAAAGCCTGCAAGTCTCAGTTACCCCAGTGGCAGCGAGGGAAGAGCCAATGTTTCCATATAATTGGTTGGCTTTATGATGCTAATGCGCAGAGGATGGCCTTATAGTAACGCAGAGACGGGGAATTACTGACTCTCTGCTTGCTATTTCCATCCCAATCCAATCTGGTCCAAGCCAGTAAACGGGTGTGTATCCCTGAGCGGGAGGGTGAAGTTCTGGATTATGTGGTGACCAACAGCTGGCCTCAATTCTCCACTGGCGTCTGTCTTTGACGCCCTAAAAATGAGTTTTATAACAGCTTGATATTCTAAAGCCTGTTTCTGTTAGTCGAGGTTTGGTTACTTGCGAAGGGTGTGTGCGCTTTTGTCTGTGTGCGTGTGTGTGAGGCTGTGCGTGAAGCAGGTTAATCTGTCCTGAATTAGAGCGATCCCAGATTATTCCCAGAGGTCACGTAGGCCCTGAGCCTTTTTCACAGACTCAGCACTACAGCACACCTTTAATCTATTCAGTTACTCTGCGCTGTTTCACATTCATTATTGGCCCTTAAAGCAGAAACAAGCAGAAATCCACCTGAAGTGTCATCACCCGGGAATCTTTATTAGTGTTTTGATGGATTGCGTATAGACTTTGTGCAGTGGGAGCAAAATCCAGCTAATTAAGAACAGTGTAAAAGAAATCTGATTTTTTTTTTTTTTTAATGAATATCTTAACAAGATATAATGTATTTAAAGTAACTGGCTTTTCAGCTAAGATAACCAGCTTTTATTAGCAATCAAGGTCCAAGCCTCCTCTGGTATTTGAGGGTCAAAGCTGTCAAACTGTCCAGATCTTTGAAAAAAAAAAGATGTACAGGTATATCAAGAAATTAGAATATCATGAAAAAGTTCAACATTGTCAGTCATGGATTAGGCCAACCTGTAGCCCTGCTCAGGCATAATGGAAGCCTAGTTTGCTCTGATATCTGCTTCAGGTCACCAGCACTGCTGGGTGTGGTGTCTCTCACCTTCCTCTTGACTTTACTCCATAGATTCTCCATGAGGTTCAGGTCAGGCTGGTTTACTGGCCAATCAGCCACAGTAACACCAAGGTCACTGAACTAGCTTCTGGTATCTTCAGCAGTGTGGGCAGGTGCCAAGTCCTGCTGGAAAATGAAATCAGCATCTCCATCAAGTTAGTCAGCAGGAGGAAGCAGGAAGTGCTGTGTTGGCTGTGGACTTCAGAAAACACAGTGGAGCCGCACCAGCAGATGACATGGCTTCCTGTCTTCCAGACTGTCCTCTCAAGGCTGCGCTCATCCCTTTTGCTGGTATACCTTTCTGGCCACAACTTTTCCTTCTGATCAACTTTCTATGAATATGCTTGGATACAGCACTTTGTGAACAACGAGCTTCTTTAGCATTGAGTTTTTGTCACTTTCCCTCCCCGTGGAGGAGCGAGACATCATGACTTTCCAAAACTGAACTATTAGGGTTAACTGGGATGCACAGTGGGATGTTTCACAAATACTTAATATATTGATCTTTTCTTATAGCTAATTGCTGATGTGGATATCTGCTTTAAACAGCAGCGTCACCGGTGGAAATGATATTTGATTACCTTTTAAAATGATGGCTGCCACAAAACTCTGCCTTCTTTATCCTGTTAGATCAACATCCTGTAGAAATACAATTAGACATAACGTAGCACAGGGTGGCCAATCAGAGCATTGAGAAGCTTTTCTTCTGTCAGTGAAAGTCAACGTTGTCAGAAAAATGGTTGACATGGAGAAGTTTGCCTTTATGCAATCTGCATAGAAATAATAGAATAACTACTTTTTCTTTTACAAGAAGCTGTGACTCAGTTTTTTTATTACCTGCACTTAACTGATGTGATTCTTGTTGCCAGCCTTGACAAACCAGAAGTCTGGGTTCAAACAAAGACTGGGACCTTGTCATATCCACATCTGGGTGCAGGTTTTTGTTCATTCTTGGCAGGTTAATGAGCAGCTCTCATAGCGTTACACCCCCAGAGGGACACAATTGATGACCCCTGCTGTAAAGGAGGAGACGTAGGTGGAGTGTAGCTGAGAGAGCGCTCAAGCTGTGAATAATGGACAGCATTCGCTTCCAGCATTTATGGATGTGAGCGATGCGTTCATCAATGCTGCGCCTGGAAGTTCTGAACAACACAGAAAGAAAGACACATTAAAGCATTTTTCTGTGTAATTTTTTTTTTTGTTCCAGAACCCTCATTTCAGTAACTTTGTGGATGAGCTGACTGAATACGAGACCAAGAATGTGCTGGCCATTCCTATTATGAATGGTAAGGACATGGTGGCGGTGATGATGGCGCTCAACAAGCAGGATGGACCGAGCTTCACCGCCAAGGATGAAGAGGTAACACGTAATCCATCACTCTGAAGGGGGAATTCTCCAAAACCAGCTGGGACGTATCGGACATATCTCCCCAAGGCTTTTAGGCATATTCTGTTGAATTTCTGAAATTTGCTCCACTTTGTTTAGATCTTTTTTCCATTAGTAAGTGACTAAATTGAAGTGGGAGTCCATGTCCTGGAATGTAATAGTTTACACCATGTAATCTTGTAACTGTGACTGTTGTCATTTAAACAGACGCCACAACAGAAGTTTTGCATTTTCACTTAAAAACAGGCTCTTATATAAAATGTCATTTACCTTTATGAGAGCTTTCTACACATTGGTAGTTTATCTCAACGACTTTTTTCAGCAAATTTAGTTTTTGATAAACCCTAATGCTAACGCCAACAAACGGGATTGACAAGCTGACCTTGACCATTGATTCAATCATTACAACAAGCCTGACTTATTTTTTAAATAATAACTTTTGTACGAGCTGTTTTACCAGCTAAGCAACCCCAGTGCATTTTGAATAACGAGTAACTAACAAATCATTCAGTTTCAGAAATGTACAAAACACTGATGACATGATTCTCAAGAATTCCATCCATCCATCCATCTTTACATCCATTTACAAACTCACCCTGACAGCCTGGCTTTGAGGCCACAGTTTCATCACAACCGGCTAGCTAGCTTTCAAGGTAGCATCACTGATACCTCAGCTCAGATCTCAGTGTTGTTTCTGCTACTCTTAAGAAACGTGTCAAAAAAAAAAATAATTCATGGTTTGGTTTGAAAATTTTATAACGTTTGGTGTTGTGGCGGCCTGGATTGGTGCCTCGTGCGAACTGGTTTTGGCCCGCGGGCCTTATGTTTGTCATCCCTGTCGTACTGAAGGGATGCAAAAAGAAAATCATGAAAGTGCAAACGTAAAACAAACACATGACTAAATGATGTGAACTGGTTTTGACAGCTGAGGGATATTTTGCAAACCAGCAAACATTTAGGCAGTTTGGCTTTAATCTTTCCCCATTTTGCTGAATAATTATATTTTCATCCTGAATTCTTTTTTTTTTTGTTTTGTTTTTTACATATGTGAGCTGAATACAGCGAATGCCTTGGATCATCTTGCTGATCTTACTGAGCTGAGGTTCATTCTGGTAATTCAGAAATGGATTTTAGTGACAGTAGTATATTTTTCTAGAGGCTCAAACAATGCTTTGTTCAAACAAATAAACAACACAGGCAGCTGAATCTTTACGTTGTATACTGACTGATTTTGGCAGGTTTGAATATAAGTATAAACCCATCAGCAGTGTGTGTTGGATGTGTGTGTCACAGGTTCCCTGCTGTTCACACCCTCTGGAGCAGTCACTTAAACTCTGCTGATATATTGCTACACAGATCTAAAGCCGCCCAAATCGCACCTAACAAGATTAATCCCTCGAACTTCGCCGGGAGCAGAACGGGGAATATTTTCCAACCCGGTAGAAATCATTTGACGGCGGAGTTTTCCGACAGGCGCAAGGCAACAGGCCACAGTCACAAGGAAAGGATGAACGGAGAACGGTCGCCAGTTAGAGCAATAATACCAAAACCTGAAAGGTGTTTACACAAATCTGCTGTGTCACTTGCAAAATATGAACAGTTACATCACAGTAACCTGGTTCTTTGGCGTTCTCATTATTCTTACTGCTTTCATTCATGACCCTGAGGAAAATGCAACTTTCTGACAATGCTCTGTCTGGAAAAAGCAACTGTTTTTTGGTTGCTCCTGTGAATGAGCACCGTGGCTATAGTAGACTGTTCTTCTGCACATGCTCAGTGGAAGGACAACAATGTTTGTTTCCAGAGTTTCTGTCATCTCCGTGTAAATGGGCATTGTTTTCAAAACGTTGTTTAAACCGGGCCTCAGTCTCTTAAACCATCACCGTAGAATCATAGTGAAAATGAAATTCCACTGAATACAAACCTCATGTCTCATATTTTTGTTTCAAAACTTTAAACACTCCTCGGCATGTTTGCATGTATGAATCCATAACTGTTTCAACATGTTCCTGCCTTCCTACTAAGCACACTTTGTCCAGTCCTCATGCAATAAGTAGTTAAAGCAGATGAACACATAGAGAAATAGTTGGATAAAGAGACATCGCATGTTAGGATTAATCGGCATCGTGCCGATATTACATGGATAAAGTGGTAATTTGTTCTTTGTTTCTTTTTTTCCAGACTCTAAATAAATACCTGAACTTTGCCAACCTGGTGTTGAGAGTTTTCCACCTGAGCTACCTGCACAACTGCGAGACAAGGAGAGGCCAGGTCAGGACGACGGAGCCTCAATCATTCAGTTTGAATAGATGTTAAGATGTCGAACTAGAGTAACTTCTCCTTTCTACAGACGTTTCTTTTTACCTTTTTGTCTTGGATTTATGATCCAAAATGCTGTAACAAGAACAAGGAAGAAGAGTCGATGGATAATGAATGGACTTGCAAGGTTTTGTGAAACCTTAAAGTCGCCGTCATCGCTCCCTCTCCTTGCTCTGCTCTGGCCTGTTGTCGTCCAGGTCCTGCTGTGGTCGGCCAGCAAGGTGTTCGAGGAGCTGACGGACATCGAGAGGCAGTTTCACAAAGCCCTGTACACAGTGAGGGCGTTCCTGAACTGCGACCGCTACTCAGTGGGCCTGCTGGACATGACCAAGACCAAGGTACGCCACAACAGTACTCACATCGGGAGTCCACGGTGAGCTGGAAGACAGGAAGGGAGAAAGAAGCAGTTCAATTTACAAGACTTTCTTTAAAATAGTTTTTAATTTATAGCAATTTCCAGGTTCAGTGAAAAGATCACCCAAGTAAAACTTCATTTTAATGTAAAAGCAAAGTGAGGAGCTTCTAAAAAAGCATAACTTCCTAAAACTTCACATTTGTGAGAAAAAGTTAATTCTTGGAAAAATATTATTTATGGAGCGCTGTTTTTGTCTCGCACTCATTCTTTCCGAGGCTTGATGTAATCCATTTTGGGTTTTTTCTCCTTTTCTTTTGGGAGGAGATATTTTGAGAAGGTCCTTTGGGGTTTCTCTGTCTGATCTCCTTCATTCCTCATCACTTTGTGCCCATAAAAGCATACTTGAAACCATCCTCTGATCCGTACTGTAGTATCCCCCATATTTACTTTATATTTTATTTTTTTTGTGTGTGAGTGATAAGTAACACATTGTCATAAATACTACTTATTGGCTGTGGCTGTCACCTAATTACAAGCAGCTGCCAGTTAATTTCTAACACCTGCTCTCGGAGAACAAACACATGTTGTCTGCCCGCACAGATGGCTGTCTGGTAACAATACTGAATCGCATGAATAAAGCACTTAAGAATAAACTAAACTAGTGGCTCAGCGTTGAGCAGACATCGTCTGGAAACTGTGCACTTTCAGAAGACGTATTAAAAATAATGCATACTGTGAAGAGGCTGCTGGGACATTTTCAGACGGCGTAACTTGCTGAAACAGCCGTTTCAAACGCTGTGTTCTGCTATAAACCCGTTTCTCTGTCTCGTGTCTGTAGGAGTTCTTTGACTTGTGGCCTGTCCTGATGGGAGAAGTCGCACCTTACGATGGACCCAAAACTCCTGACGGCAGGGTGAGAACTCACTGATCCCCGCAACTTCAAATCCTCCTGCTGTTCCTGCTGTAGAGAGTCACTGGTATTTAGCAAGGCCATCAGGGCATTCAAACAACATACTTTAAAATAATGGCAAAAAATTCTGAGTGTGTTGTTGACATGTCTGCCATGTATGATCCAAATGGTGGGACAAATGGGAGGTTTCACATTAGACAAGATGTCAATCCATCAGGGGGCAAACAGAGAAATGCACAAACACATACAAATTCACAGCTTTGGTAAAGTTCATGGAATCAATTCACCAGTTTTGTTTCAGGTGATGACTTGTATGTTAGAAATGTGTTACTGTCTCAACTTAAAACATCTAAACACTGGGCTAAATTAGACTGAAGTTTAAATGTACTGTACGGCGAGCCACCGCTTAGCATTAGCTGTTCTCCTCAAGGTTACTCTTTTACATACTCCTGTTTATGATCCTATTAATGATGCTTTATAATTGAATGAGGAGGCTCAACTTCTGATAGAAAACCCAGGCAAACGCTGTAAGAACAAGCTGACTCCATACAGAAGGTGTTTTTTTCTGGCTTATGAACAGGACCTTCTTTCTATCAGGCAATAGTATCAGCTACCCAGCCAGCACTCTACCTGTATTTCTGGTTGATCCCGTTGACGTGGCTCTCTGATCAGTCTGGGTTTTTCACATCACTGCTGAGACAAACCAACAACAGCTCAAAGCAAACTGAATCAGATCCGCTGGTCTTGATCACCTATGTTGAAAGATATTTCGCACCAATTCCAAGAAAATCCTAAAAAAGATGTGGGAACTCGAACAGATGTGCACTTATAGAAATTTGGGTTCTACTTTCATGTCTCTTTTCAAACACAGTACCATCATAACGCCTTTCTTTTTTGCCCTTCATCAAGAGTCAAACTGGTTTCAGTGATAGTGTGTGGTGTTATGAGCTGCTGAAGGACTGAGGTGGTTTCTCAGATTAAGACAATATCGTTTTTATGTTTTATGTCTCTCCAAGGAAATTATCTTCTATAAAGTGATCGACTACATTCTGCATGGAAAGGAAGACATTAAAGTCATACCGTAAGTCACTACAGCAAAGACGTAGTCTAGAAGACGCATGCAGTCTGTCACACTGTCACTGTCACAGCAGAAAAGGAACAAATGCTACCTCAACTCAGTGGGCACTGGGCACCTTTGCGATACATGCATGTATGTAAAAACTAGGAACGATTTACCCATTGAAATAGTAAAAAAAGCTTAAAAAACAATCATGCCACCCTGCAGTAATTTTAATATATTTCCATTTTAACAACAGGGCTGTGACATTTGGATTCTGTGAAATCTTTTTCACAATCCAACATGTAAACATCGATTACCTTTGCCCAAACATTTCACCGCAGACTGATGTTACCTCTGTAAAATTGAATTTTCTTTGTGCATTATTTGACTTTGCATAACGTTCACATAACCCTGATGGCGTTAGCTTGACCTGCTTGTTTACAGGGTTACTTTGTTTACCTGGAGTTTGGAGGGTGAGTGAGGTTAACGTCTTCTGTTGGTGTCTCATTCTCAGGAGTCCTCCTGCAGATCACTGGGCCCTGGTGAGCGGTTTGCCAACCTACGTCGCAGAGACTGGACTGGTCAGTATGTTTTTTTTTTTTTTTTAGATAAATACATGTTCCAGCTGAAAGAGTAGCGTGCTCTGAAATGCAGCACAAAACTTGCAAACCTCACTACAGACAATAAGTCATCAAACTTCCTGCTTGACAGTGCCGTTCAATGCAGCATATCCCTGTGAATATTTCTGCTAAATGAGATTAGTGTCATGTTACCACATCAAAACAAGCTCCTGATTCCTGAGAGCCGATAACCGCTGACTGAGGCTGAGAGCAGAAGGTCATCAGTCAATCATGAGGAGAACACAGAGTGTAAATGACCATCATTTTGAAAACATTCCCATGTAAACGTGAATCTTTTCTGGAACGAAACATGAAAAAAAGTTTTGAAATTTCGAAATGTTGTCATGTAAACTGGGCCTGAAACTGGCATCGCTATGAGGCGAGAGTGTGATTTGAGTTTGTGCTTTGTGAAGCGTTAGTGCGTCTCTCTAAGTCATTAATGGCCATTGAAGCCTGCGCCCTGTGGGCTTTGTAGCTGGAGCAGCACATTTCATCACTCCTCCTAAGATTTGTGCAGGCTTGACTTATTTGCGTGCAAGAAGATTTTTGTTGATAGCAATACTCTGGGAAGCTTTGAAGCAGAGAAAAGCAGGGTGGGATCCATGATCACATTTAAATTTGAGGCATCCAGCGCTTTCGTTTGCGAGCCTAAATTAGGAGGACTTGGACAGTTTGGCAGGTCACATGGTCACCGGCTGGCGGCTGAAGCTATTGAGTGTTATGTGACCTTTCTGCGTGGCCGCCCCTCGAGGCCCAACATGTATGAATTAATCAGCCAATGAATAATGAATGAATGAACAGGTGAGGCAGGCTGAATACAAACAGTGAGGGAAACTCAAACAGCGACAACAGCCACCTGTAGGACAGTGCAGCAGAGGAGTGGAGGGATGGCTTGTTTTTTTTTTTTGTGTGTGAAGGCGAGAGTAGATTTACAGCATTAAACAGAACTTTTATGCATTTTAATGAAATTGCATTTCTAAATAACAAAAAAAAAAAAAATGGTTTTTTTTCCATCCTGTCATTAATTGTGCATATAAGAAAGGGAAAAGTATATTTTCTGAGTTGAATTTCTGTTTCTCACCATAAATTTAGAGTTTTCTCTGCACGGTTGTGGGTTTTTACTGTTGATTGTACTGTTTTTACTGTGATCGATCAGCTTAAGAGTCAGCTGAGAGGCTCAAACTAGAACCGCTGCACCTCCTCGAACAGAGGAGCCAGAAAAAGTCGTCTGACATATTCAGCTCGGAGGCGGCCCTGAGGTCCTCTCTCCGCTTGTCTGGGGCGGCTCGGGGTCTCCCCAGAAAGGCCGGCGGAAGCTGCAGGACACGCTCACAGTGTCACAAAGGAAGATAGATGGTGTGTCTGGTGTTTTCCCCCAAATCCCCTAATTCCTCACAAACTTTGTAAAGAGCAACTTTCATTCCTGGTGTGCATGAGTTCATGTGAAGCCACTGTCCTTTAAAAAAAAAAAAAAATCTTTATTTCAAAATATCTTCATCGGAGGCAGCGGGTGGTCAGACGAGCAGAACACCATTAGGCCTTATTACACAGTTGTCAGTGTGCACGCCGTTGTGGAAATGAAAAGTGCTCAGCCACACGCTGCTATGATATATAATTGTAATTTCTGCAGCCGTTGTAATTAATCACGGCGTGCTTTTTTCCCCCGAACCGCCGAGCCTGCTGTCACTCGTTTGTCTATCCCTCCTTCGCCGTCTGTCCTCCTCCTGTCCTGTCCTTTCATTGTCTTTGCTGCTTGTCATTTTTCATGCCTTCCCTCATATTCCCTGTTTCTGCATTATGTGCAAGATGAAAACTTCATTTTTATGTGGAAAGAAGAACGAGGGGACGGGGAAGGTGCAGTTGGCTATGATTAAATTTAAAGGGGAAATAAAACTGTAATCAAATTCTAAATGTGGACTTTCCAACCAACAGACAAACCTAAAGGTGAGGAGGAAATTTTAAACAACAAAGTAGCTGATGACTATTTTCTAAACTAGTGGTTCCAGCAAACTATCAAGCGACTGTAAAAATATGCTGAAAAACACAAATTTCTTTAGAGTAGCAGACATAAAACACTGAAGATATGTGCGATGCTGCCATGAAAGAAAGAAAACTAGTTTTATCCTCCAGCCGTGCTGTCAGGATGAGCTTTTAAACAGCTACTGTATTTTGCACCAGAAGGTTTTATTATGCTTTATGTTGAGATTATTGTAATTTTCGATAGTAATTGTTTGACTTTGCAAAATTATAGACATTTTCATCACATGTAATCTGAGCCACAACAACAAAGAAAAACCTTTAGATTGTAAATTTAATATAAAGGTAATTATGGCACCATTTCACCAGTCTGGCCCACTCAGGATGAAATCGTTCATGTGGCGCCTGAACGAAAATGAGTTTGGCATTCTGACGCTCTTCTGACTGTATGTGAGGAACTGGGTAAATATATACATCAGTAAAGTTCTTGTTCTCTGTGTTTACTCCTGTAATGCCGATCAAAATCTGTTCTCCACCACTCAGCTTTACCTCTGACTACAGTAAATAGATGCCCTGTTAAAAGCCAAAGATTCTTCATCACTGTTCCTCTTTTTTTTATATTAGCGGACACATTTAAGGGCAGCGACACTCAGTGTTTGATCCATCGTAGTGTAAAAGTTTTTTCATATTAAAGGAATACTCCACCCAAAAAACGATTTGGCCTCATTTTCTACTCACCCTCATGCTGAGAAACACTCTGGAGCACTTTTTTGACGTTTCAAATGCAGTTGGAGATGTTTGGGGATTTTCGTTGTCAACAAACAGGGACCGACAGAGCCCGACAGAAAAAATGGTCCATAAAATCCACAAAACGTTCCCATTTTCCTTCATACTGCTCGTCCGCTGTAATCCAAGTGTCCTGAGTGCGTAACGTCCATAATTAATTCTTAACGAGGTTATTTAGTACATTTTAAGAGCCCAAACAGGGCGCTCTCATACAGCTCCATTGCATGTCTGCACGCGCACCCTGAACTACGGAAGCCGCGGCAGACCAAGCCAGACGCTTGTGCCCTTTCAGCAGGACACCGAAGTCAAAGCTTTAAAACAGCAGCCAATCACTTTTGTGATTGTCCACAGCTCGGTCACTCACAGCAGAATATATACAGCGGAACTTCTTCTTCTACGCTTGCAATTTAGAAAAGTAGTCGCTGAAAGCACGCAAGCGTCTGGCTTGATCTGCCGCGGCTTCCGTAGTTCAGGGTGCGCGTGCAGACATGCAATGGAGCTGTATGAGAGCGCCCTGTTTGGGCTCTTAAAATGTACTAAATGACCTCGTTAAGAATTAATTATGGACGTTACGCACTCAGGACACTTGGATTACAGCGGACGAGCAGTATGAAGGAAAATGGGAACGTTTTGTGGATTTTATGGACCATTTTTTCTGTCGGGCTCTGTCGGTCCCTGTTTGTTGACAACGAAAATCCCCAAACATCTCCAACTGCATTTGAAACGTCAAAAAAGTGCTCCAGAGTGTTTCTCAGCATGAGGGTGAGTAGAAAATGAGGCCAAATCGTTTTTTGGGTGGAGTATTCCTTTAACATTTGACCTCTAATTTGCCACTGTGACCGATAAAGACCTCAGGTCTCCTTTACTGTGTAGTCTGATGCAGCTGTATGTTAATAAGGACTGTGCATGTTGAATGTCTGTCATATGTCAGAGTAAAAGCTCCTCACAGAGTAAATTAGTTAATGTATGTGTAAACTGTGAGGATTCAGTCTGAATGATTCACTGTTGCTGCTCTGATGCAAACATCTCTAAGTTCTGCTCTCGCCTTTCTCTAATTGTCCAACAGATTTGTAACATCATGAATGCAGCACAGGATGAATTTTTCTCCTTTCAGGTAAGACCAACCGTTTCTTCTCAGTTTAATCTTGTTTTATTCCCAGAATTATCTGATTCAGTATTGTTATTTTTTTGAGTATTGTGTGTTTCCAAGTTCATCAGGATTGGTCTAAACTGGCGTTCTTACCATCGTATGACTTGGCATACATTTAAAATTGTTGTATTTGGTTTTTAACATAACTTTTTACCTTGTTTTTCTCTCTGAATGATTTCTATTTTCAGCCGAACCATATATTATATATAACCATATATTATTCTCCATATAGAAATATACAACAGGTGAAAGAAGTTCTTTTTTATTAGAACTTTATTATTATTATTATTGTTATTATTATTATTATTATTATTATTATTATTATTATTATTATTATTATTATTATTATTAATATTTACAGGAGCAAAACATATGAATAAAAAAAAAAAAAGAATTTTCTTGGAGTGGGATCTCCACTCCAAGAAATTACAAATTATCATTACAAATGTGCATTTAGTGTTGTAATTTGAATCGCTTTCATTTTCAGTGGATGACTAATACAAAGTTCTCACTAATAACTATAATTAGTTAATGACTTTCTATGAAGCGTCACTGACCATTGCTTCAGTCTAATTAAGTCTGATAATAAACAACATTCATATTTATACCTGTAATTGGTTGAATTATTGATTTTTTGAGTGATTTTATAATTCAGTTATTCCTGTTTTTGCACACACTGATGACCGTAGTTGCAGAATGCAAACTTTTCAACATTTCATCGGTAACTATTGAAGAAAATCAAAGTTATTCTTAACAATGCATCACCTTGGAGTACCTGGAGCTGCACTTATGGGTCATACTAATGGATTTTTTTTCCCACACCGTGCTCCAGACGCAACCACCCGGAGACACCGTCACGTGACTTCTTTCCTCCCTCCACAAAGCCAGGTTGTTTCTTGAGGGGTCAGAGAAAGTAGTCAGCAATTTTCCTCATTATCTGTAATCAGATTTTTATGTAAAGTAATAGATGGCATTAGCATTTTGCTGTCAGATTACAGTAATTGCAATGCGGGAGGCCTCTGTGTAGAAGTAATGTATGAAAAAATGAACCTGGCCATGTAATGGCCTCCGGTGTACTTTAACAGACCACCGGGGACCAATCAGGGAGAAATGAATAAATGATATGCCCCACATCCTCTTCCCTCCTTAGTCTGAATTATATTCCTGGGGACTATAAAGCCACTATTGTATTTATCCCTATTATATGATGCAGTGATGGTGATTGTTCCTGCTCAGGCTTCCTCTGCTGCCTCGGTATTGCTGACAGTGAGGAGAACCTGCACCGTTCCAGGCTCGTGCACAGTTCCAGCTCCGGTTTGAAGTTCAGTCTGATTCAGGAGTTCTTTGGCGCCGGCGTAATTTCCCTCATGTACCCACTTCCCTTAAAGCGAGCGAGCAGAAGTTTGCCTCAGTCAGTGGGTTCTTAAGTTTCCCGTGAAGCCTTTGAGTCTGGTACAGCGTGGGCGGAAAGAGGATTACTGCAGAGAGAGCCGGCCGAGGAACAGTTTGGCTCATCCGGTGTCGGTTCTGCTGATTGGACCGCGTCTGTACTTTCTGTTTGGCTCATCTATGGAATTCCCCTGAATTGGTGTGTTTTAGGAGTGCGTGATATGCTTGGAAAGTCAGAATGTTTCTGTGATGACAATATTTTTTGACAGTGCAACTTAATTCTTCCAACAAAAAAAAAAGGAGGGGAAGAAGAAGAAGAAGAAGAAGCCTGTCAAAAAGTGTTTACCCATCCATCCATCTTGTGTCGGCCCAGACAGGTCGCCAGTCCATCACAGGCAGAGACACACACTCACATTCACTCTTCAAGGAGAATTTATGGTCATCTGTATGCATTTTTGAACTGTGGAAAGTCTTGGGACTCAAACCCAAGACCTTGTCAGTATAAAGGGAGAGTGATAACCGCTGTGATTGACACACTGTGGCCCCATGAACTGTTCCTTTCCTTAAAAATGTAGTTTTCTAAATCAATTGCTGAATTGTAAGTGTGAGACAGGTAAAGTCTTTAATGTTGTATTTTTAGGTTTTTTTGAGATATCAGTTACAATCTAATTAATATTTTTGATTGCAGGAGTTTTTTTTTTTTTTATTCAATTCAATTTAAGACTTATAGCAAAATGTTATTTTTCTCATTTCACTACAAAACAAGACACAAAGCTGAGTTTATTCTGTTTTTCTTCAGCGAAGGGAAACACTTGGCTTCTCTTGTTAGTTTTCTCTACACTACATTTTTGGTGTAGCAGTAAAATAGTTATAACATCAGCAGGTTTGGCTTAATATGCTGAATTTATTTTATTTATAACAATATGATACAGCACTTTTTTTTAAAACTAAATGGTGATCACCACTGTCAGACAAGGAACCTTTAAAATGCATTTGTAAGGTTCCAGATCATGTAGTTCATTTACTTTCTGAATCAATGATGCTTCACTCCTCTGTTTATTACTTTAAAATAGGATTTTCAAACTATATTGGTATGAATTGATTTTTCTTGGTATTGTTGAAGGTTTTCTTCATTGGAACTGGGATTTTTGCTTTCCGAGGCTCATTGTGTACTGAAGTAGAGCTTCTTCTAAATGTTGGATTCCCTTTTTCACTCTGTCTGAGTAAAGTTATTTTTTTAAATAGAATTTTTACATTTTCCAAAGCCCTTGATGCTATATCAAGAGCATAATTTTCCTTTTGAAACATCTCCTCCTTTGCGATGACTGTTGAGTGCAGCAGTGTGAGGGTTCAGATTCCGGGAGCATATTCACGTAAAGTGGAGGACTGCATTAAATGTCTCTGGATGCAGCACCGATATTGATATTAAAGAAATGGTAGACTTTGCCCACAAAATAGCCTCATTTTACAGCAGCGATCGGGATGGGGCCTGTTTGTGTCTGTCCACGTACAGAAGGAGCCTCTGGACGAGTCTGGCTGGACCATTAAGAACGTCCTGTCACTGCCAATCGTCAACAAGAAAGAGGAGATCGTGGGAGTGGCCACTTTCTATAATAGGAAGGACGGGAAACCCTTTGATGAAATGGACGAAACACTGATGGAGGTACGTGTGTGTGTGTATGTGTGTGTGTGTGTGACAGCACTGACTCATTGGTTTATAAATACACTGCAGGCCATTCAGAGCATCTGCATTATTTATCAGTGGGCCCGGAGGCTTTCCACTGATGTTTCTCTGTCTGCCTGGCTTCTCCCGGCGCACAGAAACACACAACATGGCAGCCTGATCTCCGGCTGCGCGCTCACATCAAAGGGAACTCATGAATGAGCTGGGATATTATTTGTTAGAACTCAAAGGTGATTTGTCCAGAAAACGTCAGAGAGATTTGTAGTGTGTGTGGTAACTTTTGACCAAACTGGTGGGAAGTAATAACTCCTGAAATCCTCACATAAGTCAAATTTATACTCCTTGTTGAGGGAGGTGTAGTTATTCGGCAGGTTTTATTCACTTTTTACTATTTCACCGCAACCTTTACTATCAATGCCCAATAAATTCATACTCTGATGACATTATTTACACAGACAAAATCAGTGAAGTTTCATTGAGCTGCAGAGCTGCTGTCTCTCTAGGAACCTGTGATCGTCTGTGAATGGTTACAGTTTTACTAAACTCCCGTTGACCGGAGGAGAGAGGATCCTCATGATAACATGAATTATATCTTAATCTCACACTGGCCCATGATGTGCACACACGGGTGAATTAAATACATGTTAGCCTTCCTTTTAAAGAGCTCTTCATGACTTCATTACACCCACCTTCATCACTTCACCAGCTGCACTCTGAGGTTTTTTTCTGTGACTGTCTGAGTCCCTCTCTCTCTCTCTCTCTCTCTCTCTCTCTCTCTCTCTCTCTCTCTCTCTCTCTCTCTCTCTCTCTCTCTCTCTCTCTCCAGTCTTTGACTCAGTTCCTGGGCTGGTCGGTGCTGAACACCGACACCTACGACAAGATGAACAAGCTGGAGAACAGGAAGGACATCTTCCAGGACATGGTGATGTACCACGTCAAGTGTCGCAAGGACGAGATCCAGAACATTCTGGTTAGTAAAAAAGACAAAAACTCTGCAAAAGAAAGGTCTAATCTGAAGAAAAAGTGAAAACTTTTATTACGATGAGAACAACAGAGGAAAGAATTCAGAAATAAATCTGACTTTTTCCAGTTTAATTATGTAATGTACATTAAAGCTGTATTGAGGATTTTCATTTAGGTCTAAATTGAAAATGCGGTAATAAAATATCTTGATTGGATCACTTTATTAGGGAATTTAGTAGTGTTTTGTGAAAATTAAATTAAAAGCACATTTGAGTCTCCAGTAGTGAGATTAAATGTAGTCTGAAGCAAACAGAGACAAAGAGTGAGGCAGAGACTTGGAACCCTGGAGGAGTGGAGCTCCTCTCCATCATTTCAATATTTGTACCGAGCAGAGCAAAACCAGTCGGTGTGAAACCAGTCGGCTGATGTGGGAGATATAAACAGGAGGTGAGATAAAATAAGCTGTCACATTTTCTATGAGGCGATTTGTCAGTGGACAAAGGGAAGAGGGGGAGGAAGAGGCAGACAGAGGTGACCTGCTCTGACCTCCGATCAGGATTCAGGTGATTGATGCAGGAGCGCCTGGTCCAAGGTGAGTGTTGACGAGGCGTCTTCCTGCAGGACACCAGAGAGCGGTGGGGGAAGGAGCCGGACGAGTGCGAGGAGGAGGAGCTGCAGGAAATCCTGGTGAGCGCTTCTGGAAAATCTAATGGGACTTTCCCCCCAAAAAAACTTTTCCACTTTGAAAAGTTTGAGGTAAAAGGCTTTAATATCAACATTGTCACATGAAGCCAAGCTGCTCTGGTATTGCCTTTCAGCAAACTGTATCCCCTCTTCACCGAAATATCACTTATTATTAAAAAGTGCATCGCTAATGTACAGTGCTGGTTTTTTTTCAGATAATTACTGTTACGGTGTTAATATGGAGATACCACATGACAAGACTGAATGAGACTGAATCGATTGTGTTTTGTGTTTTTGTCCTCAGTCGGAGGTTCTGCCCAACTCAAAGAAAGTTGAGCTGTTAGAGTTCCACTTCTACGACTTTTACCACACTGAGCTGGAACTGGTGAAGTGCGGCATCAAGATGTACTACGAGCTGAAGGTGGTGGACAAGTTCCACATCCCCAGAGAGGTCGGTGACTGCTCTGTCCACGTTCGTTCCATGTGGGAATCACTCTGTTCGGTTCAGGCTGCCGGAAAACCTTTGCTTCTGAAATCACAGCTTTTTTGAAAATGCTACATCTTCGTCTCCATGGAAACGGGGGAAAACGGAACATTTCAGAAACCTGTTCTAAAACCGTCGCTGAAACAAGAACGATGCGTTTTCACTCGACACGTTGTCCTGTAAACGAGGCGTCAGTATATTGAAATCTTCTCGCACAGTGTAGGTCTAAATCAGTCGATCCAGAGCTCCTGTTCTAGAGCTGAGTTAACATTTGGGGATCGTTCCACATTGTTGTGTCTAATGCCGGGAACGCACTGGACGCGGAAGCGTAGCGGAGGCGCCGCGCGCGCCGCGCGCGTCTCCGCGCCGGCGCTTGGCTGTTCGCACTGGAGGCGCCTGCGCTCTCCGCGCTGGTCACACATCGGCTGCACTCGGCTCGCTCCGTCAGCTCTCGGTTTTCACATTTGTTCCCTGTTCCCTCTGTCTCGCTCTGCCAGTATGGATGTGTGTTTTGGTGACCTGTGGAGAGACTTTTTCTCCTCCTGTCCTCTTTTTTTCTGCATCACGTGAATGTCTGTCGCTGTGTGTGTGTGTGTGTGTGTGTGTGTGTGTGTGTGTGTGTGTGTGTGTGTGTTTGGGTGCGTACATGCGTATGTCTTGTTTGTGTGTCCATCTGTCTTGTGATTAGACCCAAGTGACAAATTATAGACGGACGAGCAACACCGCCCGTAACTAATCGTCATTTAATTTGTTATATTTTGAAAATTGACCGGATTCTCTTGCCTTTTCTGTTTCCGACTTCCTGTCTGGTCCGATCTGCTTGATCCAGCTTGACATATGGCGCTCCCGGCGCTCGCGGCTCGCGTGAAAAATAGAACGAAGCGGAGCGGGCGCGCTGCAGAGCGCGAGCCGCGGCGCGCGCGGCGCTCCACTGCGCGTTCGGTGCGGCCGGTCAGATAGGTTAACATGGGAGGCGATCAGAAGCGCCGTGCGCGGCGCTACCGTGCGCGGCGCTACCGCGCGCGGCGCTTCCGCGTCCAGTGCGTTCGGGCCGTAAGTGGAACCTTAACTCTCAACATTTTGTTGAGATAATGGTGGATTTCCTGCCAATCAGGAATGATGAGCGTTCCAGAAACTGGTTGACTTCCTGTTCCTTCCAGCTCCCTCCTCCCCGATGGCTTTATGGTTGAGCTGAAAGACAGAATCGAATGACTTTTTCCCAACAGATCGCATCACATTTTAAATTCTCCTGATGGCAAATGGATACAGCGTCTTATCTCTTCAGTCTTTTCATTTTCCATACACCAGTTCATCAGGGGACTGTCACACACACACACACTCACATTCACCGTAATGTTTCTGGACCGGAGTGCCTCACATGCAAACCCCAACAAAGAAAGGCCTCAATCCAGTATTCCTGATATGAGGCGAGTGTTCTCACAACTCAAAATGCCCTCAAATGTCTCTAAGTGAAGCTTAAACCTTTGATTTAAACCTTAATCCTTGGAATGAATCATTTGGTGAGTGATTATGTGATCATATGATTGCTCTGATTGGAGTCCTGACATTCAGCCGTGCGTCTCTCATGAACACGTCACGGATGTCGATCAGTTTCTGTAAAAGCCGATAACACCACACGGTCTTCTTCAGGTCCTGGTGAGGTTCATATACTCCCTCAGCAAAGGCTACAGGAAGATCACCTACCACAACTGGAGGCACGGCTTCAACGTGGGCCAGACCATGTTCACCCTGCTGATGGTGAGGGATAAACGGGCTCCGTGCTCTCGGCTCGCCGCCCTCCGTCTCCCTGAGTGCTCATCAATCCCTCAGCCTCTGCTCTCAGCCTCTCCATCCTGCTCTCCTCGCCACGCCGACTCTTTCATCACTTTCATTGCAGCCATTCCTCCCGCTGTCTCTAATTCAAGGTGATAAAAACCCTTTTCTCTCTCTCTCTTTCTTCCCCCTGACTCCCACTCCCCGTTCGCGGTTTCATTTGAATTGCACTGCAGCATGCAATCATGCGTGTTGGCGTGTTTGTGTGTCGGCGAAGGGGAGTGTGAGGGAGAAATAATGGAGTGTGTCTGTGAAGGAAAATCGAGTCAGTGTTGCTTGAGCTGGTCATTAATAAGAAAACCAGAGAAAGTCGACCTGCAGTTTGCTTGTGCGGATGCCTTTCTCTTTCATTACTGTGAATTCATGAGCTAATTTGTGCTCTGCCGTTGTGCGTCTGTGTGCACTTGTGACGATATTTGTGTGAATAATTCCTGACCTCTGTAATGAACACCTCTGCCGTCTCGGTGCGGCGTTGTGCTTCCAGACAGGCGATCTGAAGCGTTACTACACGGACCTGGAGTGCATGGCCATGGTGACCGCTGGCCTCTGCCACGACATCGACCACAGAGGAACCAACAACCTCTACCAGATGAAGTAAGAGCAGGAGGGACGGACGCCGTCAGGGGCTCCAAAACCTGCACTGTTTGATGCCATTTTACGTCAAGTGGTGATTGTTTCAAGAGAAGCTGAATCAGCTTTGACTTCAGATTTGCAAATTCCCCAAAAAAATCACACAATAGTTGCAGTTTTGTAGGTTTTAATCAGGCTTCATTACATTAGTAAATTTCCAGACAAACTCTAGTTTTCGCTCTCACCTATTTCAAATGTACAATAGATGTGGAAATATCAAAAAGCTGTGGATGGAATGGTGTTACATCGTTGTCTCAGTGAACACTAGAGAGTTTTGATGTAGATTTAAATATTTTAATTGAGTTTTGACTTTTATTCCTATATTTTTAGGAATTGGTATGCATACTTCTCATAGTATAACTATTAGACTGTTCTGTTATATCTGCAAAATTCAGAAACAGGCATTAAAGCTTTGCCGCCATATATTATTCATTAGTTTGCCTAAAGGACTTCTGCAAAGTAAGTAGTCAATCGCAGACAGGATTCAGTAACATGAGCTTTCCTGCACTGTGGAAAAAAAACACACAATCATGAACTGCCAGATATTGAAAGTTTAAGTTATCTCGGAAAGAGAGGAGAATGGACTCATTTTAACACTTTTAGCACTTTAACATCAAAATAAACTGAAGATAGCAGGACTTTTGTTTTATTTAAATTTATTCCATCCTAAACATGTCTCTTTTGCCTTTATCCATCCTGTAAATGCAAATCCTCAACAACAAACAAGACAAGTAAAAACACAACTTGATGATATGAAGATGAGGAAGTTTTTTTTGAATAACAGGAAGCATTTAAAGCTACCTGTGGAAAAGACAGTGGCCGTCTCCATTCATCGGCCTGTTTATGAGAAAGTTTGGATCTCAAAAAGAGGAAATGATGGGAATGTCCTCCACAGACCTACTTTTACACCTTTAATACAGTCACATTGTTCACCTCTTTTACTAAAGTTTGCAAATCCAACAAGTAGAGAAGTGTGATCCCAGTGGCCGCCCGGTGGGCTTCAGCCACCGCTGCGCTGACCCACTTCCAGCTCCACCGCCGCCATTCATCTCAAACTTTACAGTCGCCGCGCTGCGGCGATGCCCTGACACCCTGTGATTGACTGGAAGCGACGGGCCGTCACTCCTCCCGTGCGCGCGCGCCAGCTGACCTCAGCTCTTTGGGTGCAGGCGAACGTCGCACGCCAACAACATCGATGAGTCGATATTGACCAGATCCACCTCCGGCTGCGCTGCTCCACCTGCTGATGGATGAGCTAATGAGAGCCGCCATTAGCTGCGGGACACAGCGGGCCGGGCCCACCCCGGGTTTTACATGCATGATTTATCGCAGCGTAGCCTCCCATCATGCTGTGCTTTGTGTGTGTGTGTGTGTGTGTGTGTGTGTGTGTGTGTGTGTGTGTGTGTGTGTGTGTGTGTGTGTGTGTGTGTGTGTGTGTGTGTGTGTGTGTGTTTCCAGGTCTGGTAATCCTCTAGCGAAGCTTCACGGCTCCTCCATCTTGGAAAGGCACCATCTGGAGTTTGGCAAGACTTTACTGAGAGAAGAGGTGATGCTACAGTGCGCGCGCACACACACACACACACACACACACACACACACACACACAAACACACACACACACACACACACACACACACACACACACACACACACACACACACACACACCGAGTAAAACACTGTTGTGTACATATTAGAAAGAGAGAGTGGGTGACTTATCCTCTCCTCTCTGTAACTTTCGGAATATTTATGTAAAACCATAAAAAGTCATTATCTGCCCATCATTCAGTAACGCATCCCGCGAGTCGCTGCCGTCAGGCTGCAGGAGCTGCAGCTTAATCTCCACTGTAATTTTCCCGTTCAGTACGGTTCTCAGTACCCATTTCATTTAAATAGAGAAAGAAAATGTATTTCCAAGCTTCATCATTTCTTGGTTTTTCTCCTCCCATCCCTCACAACAAAGACGGCCTGTCTGAGTTCCTCTTGCTCTGTTAGTGTGGCGTTCAGGTCAAGATGAAATGGATTTATAAAGTCCTGTCAGAGCTCTGGCACGCAGTTCCGTTCCGTGGAAACACAGCTGTTGTTTTGTTGAACTCTCTGATATTTTGTGTTTTCTGACCTTTTTTGCGCTTCAGTCGCTGAACATTTATCAGAATCTGAACCGCCGTCAGCACGACACTGTCATCCACCTCATGGACATCGCCATCATCGCCACCGATCTGGCGCTCTACTTCAAGTCAGTAACATCGTCAGAACTCTGGATTTAATTATAGACTGAAATGCCACATTTTAAACCAGAGCTCAGGTACGAGTAGTGCCATCGCGCCATGATTTGTAATAATGTTAACGTCTCTGTCAGTTTATTTTAGTTGATCACACAATTTTCGTGAACTGCAGGTAATTTTTCTTCTGTTTTCAAGATGTTGTCATTTCTAATTGGCAGAGCATCAGTGCACAGCATGTGCAAGCAGAATTCACGACACTTCTAGTCAGTATTTTGCACAGGTTGAAATAGATATATACTAAATGATGCAGCTTTCCTTCACAGTGTCATAACGGTGGTTCCTAACTCGATTGTGAGTTGGGGTTTAACAGTGGAGAAAATATTTAAGCTACCACATTGTCAGTGCTCCGGCAGTCATTTTCACTGAAAAAGCAATGGTGTCAGTTGTTTCAGCCTTTGCAGCCCATCAGCTTGACCGTGCATATGAGAGAGTGACGTTTAAAGTTGCCTTAAATCTAAAGTTTGAACTTCAATTTCAACCCTGTAATTCAGGGGTTTCTAACACATTTTGGTTCTGGGGCCGCATACAGCCCAGTCTCATCTTTAATGGGTCAAACTGGCACAGTGCCATAATAACCCCTAAATATAAGTGTTACTGTCTGCAGAATAAGGGTGACCTTATTTTCTTGAGAAGTAATGACTTCTTAGAGTCACTGCATCAATTTTAACTGAACATACCTGCAGAGATTTAATGAAAAAAGAGCTTTGTCTGCATTGTCTGGGTTTTTTTGCAGTGCTGTTTTGTTTCTTGGTAGGAAGAGAACGATGTTCCAGAAGATCGTGGATCAGTCCAAGACCTATGAGAACTGGAACGACTGGACCAAATACATGATGCTGGAGACCACCCGCAAAGAGATCGTCATGTAGGCGCCCGCTCATAAAACTAAAGGGGGGGCCTTCCCAGTGTGTCCGTCGTCACATGCGTTGTGTTTCCAGGGCCATGATGATGACTGCCTGCGACTTGTCCGCCATCGCCAAGCCCTGGGAGATCCAGAGCAAGGTACGGCTCGGCCCCGGCTCCACATAAGGTCCTTTTCATACTTCACAGGAGTGGCTGTAAATTGGCACTCCAGCCTCTCTAACATCCAGCCATTCACAGTAATAGGACTCGTACTCGTGCACGGGCAGCAGGAGAGGCTCGGTGAGAGCCCGGCCGGTGATGGAGGAGACGCAGAATGACATTTTGTCAGCGCTGCCATTTTTCCTCAGCGGCGTTAGGCAGCGATTCCTGACGGTCTCATGCATCAAAAGCAACCTGCTGCTTCTCATTCCCCTCATCACTCCGTGGCAGTCTCAGCGTTCTATTCCACTAAACTATGTAAGGCGCACATTCCCATCCAGCCCGCGCACGTGGGTCTATCAGCGGGGACGGGCGGCCTATCCGGCTGATCGACAGCTCGGTGCTGAAGGGGAATTTATTCACCTTTTATTTCTTCACACCTGACTGGAAACACGCTACGTTTCAGTGAAAGCCTGCTGCATATTGTCACACACAACGCCCGCATCATTATCGGTCCCACAATACAACCAAATTGAACTATAAAGCAAATATAGTTGAAAATGTGTGGACAGAATTCAACAGTCTGGATAATATTCAGTGATATTCTGGAAACGGCGGCTCCCAGTCGGAGGCTTGGACCCCCTGAAGGACTTGGGAGTTAATCACCATCATAAACTGATGGAAAAAGAAATTGTTTTTGTACACACAATTCTGATTATTCTGACATGCAGTTTGATTTATTTTTAAATAAATATGTATAGTTTAAGAAGGGGATGTGTGCAGACACAGACAATTTTTACACGGTAGTGATCCAATTGAGAATATGTATCGAATAATAATGAAAATAATATTAAAACACAGTTCCAACTGTGACAGAAATACCAAAATATAAATAACAGATTCAGTAATGCCTTAAATAAGTAAACGTAAGCACATGAGCAGCAAGTAAATCCTTAAAAAAAAACATCTTTTAAGCTTTAACACTGTGTAAATATCAGTGAATGAAACTGCTACATTCTGTTTCAGCTGCAGTTTGTGTCTTCAGTGAATCTTGAACTAAAGTAAGGCTCATCAGCATCAAAATTATTCATGTTGTTTTTCTCAGAAGAGACAGTCCCACGCCTACATTCAAATAAGTGGGTTTTTGAAACGCATGTTTTGTACTGTGTGTCTGGAAAACACACAGGGAAAACATGCAAACTGCATAGAAAGTCACTCCAGCCCTGTTACTGTCATATTAAACAGGAAAATTACCCTTTTGAACAGAGCAGCATTGTAATTTTACATCCTTTAAAAGATCAACTTGCTGCAGCTCCGTCATCAACAAACACAATGTGCTGTGACTTAACGTTTCATTTACAGCAGCTTTATTTCAGTCATAACAAACGTAGACTAATTATCTGTTGCACGGAGCGAGTAACTCAATTTGCAAAATGACATGTCCTCACATGAGGCAGCAGGTTATTATGTGGAAGACTGGACGGGTTCCAGAACAGGTTTCTCACTTTGCAGAAAATAGGAGATGAACAGAAAGCGCCAGCCTTTCCCTTCCAGTCAAACCGAACACGTTTCTTGTTATACTGTGACGCTCCAAATCATCCACCTGGACGAGAAATGACCTCAGTAAGAGGAAAAATCAGAGAAATCCCCTTATTTTTGCTTTAATAAAGTTCAAGATTAGACTGTTGTGAACCAAGAAAGTTTTCTGCTTCTTATGCATCAAGCGAGTGAAGCTCGAAGCTGATCCTTACACGGTACATCCAAAACTCTACATCCAAGTTTTACTGTGAAATTCAGAGAGAAAATGAGGAATCATGGTTTGGCTATATCTATCTTAATGTCCAGTGCCGCTTTAAGTAACATGTCATGTTTTTAAATTACAAGAGGAAATGTTGGATTTAACCAAAGTTCATACTTTTTTACATTTAGTAGTTTGTTCCAGAGGGATGTTTTTGTGCTGTCACCCTGTTATTGTGGAGGATGCAGTGAGGTATTTGTGTAAATTTATGTTTTGTTCTGAAGGATGTATGAGATGAGTATCTTAGTGAAATTGGCTGCAGCATAAATGTCAGGAGACGTCCCTATTTGTCATAAATGCAGGCTGATTCCTCCCTTTTATAGGTGCTTTGTTACTTTGTGGATCATCATCAATTATGGCTGCGTGTGAGGAGGTAAATTATATCTCGCTGTAATTAATCTACTGCAAACTCCAGATGCGTATTGATCACAGCGTTCAGCGTGAAATTCCCACCGTTCCCAGCTTCTTCAGTGCGAAACGCCATCAGCTCAGGTTTTTACATAAGTTTGGTGCAGTTCTACCTCCTCCCTGCTGCCAATTAGGATTTTCTGTGTTATTTTGTCGAGGGGCGTTTAGTCGAGTTCCTGGTTTGATTTCACCTTTGTCTGCACCTAGTGAGTCAGATCTGCAACCCACACACACTGTCAGGATTTCTCCTCCCAGCATCCGCTGCCCTCCTGTGAATTGTGTTTCCAAAATAGTTTGATGACTAACTCCCACACTGAAAGTAGCCCTCCACCCTGAATGTAATGGCTGCACACTGCGGCGGCGGGAGCCTCTAAGCTGTGGTTTAGGTGATGATCGGGAGCGGAGATGGCGGGGGGGAAACCTGAGTCGAATGGTGGGAGCTTCAAATGAGCGTCTACTGTTGCTCAACTCTGCAATTTAAGCTCATAAAAAAATCTTATTAACTGGTGCGGATTGTTACTGATGACACACGGCCCTCTCGAAGATCGTATGGAGACAAAACGTCGTCCCCGCTCCTCACTAGATATTCTGCTGACATCTTTATGGCCAATATTTCACACCGTTCACTCAAGCCCGCTTCCCACCCACATTGAATATCCGTCTACAGGCAACAGCAGCCTCTCGGCCGTGGTGTGCCCCCCTCCCAGAAAACCCAGCTTGATGACTAACTCCGTGTGAAATAAGGCTTTTATCCTGACTGCGGTATTTGCTTATTATTCATCACATATCAAATCGCTCCGTTTTTAGCTCGTGGGGGCAAACAAAACAGGCTTTCTTCCCATCAGGACACAAATGAGATTTACATTTATGGCACATTGTGGGAGCTTTATGGAGTTACTTTTCAACAATGTGCACCGGAGGAGTTCGTGCTCAATTCAGGCTTCTACATTCGTTTTTACAGCTTGCTGTGCTTTGAATCAATATCTCCCAAAGTGATCATGCTTTAGTCTGTCTACAATTTATGAAATCATATTTGCTTGTCTTTCTGTCATCTTTAAATGTTCTGAAGTTGGTAACTTAAACATCACAGATGTGCAACTTGGCTCATTGTGAGAGCCGTAAAGGCTCCCCCCTCAGAGTACGTCAGAACAGCAGCCATGTGCACCAAACGTATGAAGGAAATTACATGTAAAGCTTTTTGACAGAGCAGAGAAGTTTTAAAATTTGCACAATCAATATCACTCAGCTCCAAAATCTGACACTGTTGACACGAGAAACAATCATAATATTTCACTGACATTGCTGCTTTACACTTGTTCTCATCCTAAAAATCATGCCGCGTTTGCATCTTTGTTTTAACTGAGCTTCTCTTACTATAAAATATGGAAAAAATATTAAATTGTGTTGAGGATTCAAGACAGAAATGTGTACCATACACAGGTTTAAGTTTAACTTTGGAAAAAGAGAGAAAAGTTTTATCTCATACTAACAGCTGCTGTAAACACAGCTTTGAATCCCACTGTAACAGCTAAAATGTCAGCAGTCCAATGACCCCTTGCACTATCGCCAATACCGGAGTCTTTTAAATATATCTATAAATGCACAGTAATACATGATACACAAGAATATTGTATTCAGTAACCACCTTATTGAGAGGTGTTTTATCAATCAATACAACAAAGTCAAACTATAGATTGGGACATTATTTCAACAGTATGAACAAATATTCTGTCTGGAGTTGATGGTGAGGAATGACTTTATGTCTAAGAATCAATTTTATTCAATCATCAGTCATGAATTTTAAAACTATTGGAGTCTTGTTCAATTATTAAGTCAGTTTTCTGCTCCATCATCTTTGAAACTGGCCCACAGGCCGCCAGTTGCCCCCTGTTGGCCCTAAATCAAGAGCTTCAGACACTCTGCCCCGGGGTCAAAGCCAGTCTGCACGACGGCTGAGCACAACCTTGAACTGTGCAAAAATACCAAAGGAGACATTTAGTGTGATTTTTAAGTATACCTAACAGCTGTTGCCAGTGGGAGTGAGCGGCAACTTGCAGCTACGCTCAGGGCCAATAGAGCAGTGATACAGCTCCTTGAGATGGCAAAGTGGAAGCTTTGGAGTTGTTTCTATTTGCTCTAAATTTACTTTTTTCCAAACAGTATGAGATCAAATTGGGCTTTATGTGACCCCGCAGCTCTTTATTATAGGATTAACCCTCACTCTGATTTGAATTAGTTTCTCTTCTCGCTTCCCCCTCTAGGTGGCGCTGTCTGTGGCAGCAGAGTTCTGGGAGCAGGGAGACCTGGAGCGCACGGTCCTGGAGCAGCAGCCCATCGTAAGGAGGGCGGGATGCTGCACACATGGTTTGGAGGGCTGAAAGAAGGCGTCCTGCTGAAGAGTCCTTGAGCAAATAATACCAACGTCCCGACACCTCCAGTGCTGCTGCCCTTCTATTTATAATCCCCTCTTTTTAAGAAGCAGTCACAAAACCTCGCCTCCCACCCATGACCTGAGTGCTATTTTTCATTTTCTCAGACCTTCGGCCGGTGTGGTTTTAGGCTGAAGGCCAGACCTGAGTCTTTATTAGAAAAATATTACTGCAGAAGTTCTTTCATCATATTGGGGAAAAATGAAAGGTATAGAATAAAGTTTCATAAATTGAGACTGGATAGTTGAATATAAACCTAAATTAAAAAGTAGTATAATGCGTTCATACTTGGTCTGGAAGTCGGGAAAAGTGACCCGATCTTCCTTCAATCCAAAGTCGCCACAGAAACGATTTGATGAAGACTGAATGCACTTATTATGACCCAAAGAGGGACGAACTGCAATGAAAAATAACAGAAGAAAGTTTGCGATTGCAGTTGCAGGTGTTTGATCTTCTAAAAGGTTGCATGAATGCACGAATACCTGTGTACTCACATCAGTAACACTTAAAGTTCACTGTTCCGTCAGCCCCTTCTAGTGGCGCAACATGCCAGCTGCATCATTTTCAGCATTTCTGTCGTTTCCATGGAAACAGACATCATTTTCAAAACGTTAACTCGAAACTTGTTACGTTTTCACATGAAATGTTAATGGAGCCTAAACCCACATTTAAATGCTCTTCTCTGCTCATTCGTGCCATCCTGTTGTTATCCTCACTAAATCACAAACAAACTGAAAGCAGAATTCACATGATCATTTAATGGTAAAGTTCTTCTGAAGGAGAATAAGTGGACGTGGTGGGAGGACAGGAATAATGGGAATCAAGCCAGGAGAAGACTCTCCTTGGGGCGTCAATTTAGAACGGAGAGGAGGGAGGACAGGATGAGAAGGAAGGAGACAGAGATGAATTTAGGAGACAGGATGAAAGCGCAGAGCCCGTTCCCCGTGGCGGCTGTCTTTAGCCATTATTTGGAGCAGTGATACAAGGAGAGCGGCCGTTTTGGCCGCGGCCCAGCCGACCGTGGCCTCCGCGGCGCTCCCTCCGCCGCTCTCTGCCTCGCGCCCTTGCTCCGCTCCATTCCCTCATGTCCTTGAGACACTCGAAGTGTGAGAAGCACCATCCTCCACGCTCTCACCTCGCAGTGCTCTAAATTTAATAGCATCTGTGTCAGCGGGGAAAACTTTTCATTTTGATCAGTTTGTGTTTTCCCAGCGGTGGATCCTGCGACTCGCTGCGGTCTGACAGGCTCTGGACAAGCTTTATACCAAGTGTAGGAGGGAAAATTCAACCGGCATTTTACTCCCAGCATGACATTTTTGAAGAGGATTTTACATTCCAGTGTGCAGGTCATATACACTCTATTTTAAATAAGCCCAGCAGCATCACGCACTGCGTGAACAAAGCCTTTAATGTGAAACCTGAGATGGTTCATTTAACTTATACTAATGAGGCAGTACGAAGATCCTTTAAATAGATAAAGACATCAACACGTACTGCTTCTTTAAAGCCATACTTCAACATTTTGGCAAATTGGCCCATTTAGCGCAATTCCTTAGTCATTTCGAACAGCATACTTACTTTTTTTGTGAGGGCGAGCTGTTGTTTATTCAGAGGTGAGTCGGGGAAGGTTTTCGGGACGGACACAATGGAGGTGAACGGTATTTTTGTTCCCCCTCGTCAAACTCATCAAATACACAATCCAACAACCCCAAAACACTTTGGTGGACACGTTACAATCCGCACATTCACTACGCTGTGAAATATTGATGCAAAATTACGAGATTGAGTTGTTTTTGCGAAGATTGCTAAGACGGAACTACTTACTAAACATGGCGTCTGGGCGTAGTGATTTCAAAAGAAAAAGTAGTTCCCAGTATTTGCTTCAATGTCGTAACGCTACAATATTATTTGTTGGTGTTCCACAGCGTAGTGAATGTGCGGATTATAACGTGTCCACCAAAGTGTTTTGGGGTTGTTGGATTGTGTATTTGATGAGTTTGACGAGGGGGAACAAAAACACCATCCACTTCCATTGTGTCCGTCCCGAAAACCTTCCCCGACTCACCTCTGAATAAACAACAGCTCGCCGTCACAAAAAACAGTAAGTATGCTGTTCGAAATGACTAAGGAATTGCGCTAAATGGGCCAATTTGCCAAAATGTTGAAGTATCCCTTTAAGAGAACATTTTCTGGAATATTCCACAAAAACGGTGATGTCTGTATGTTTACACCAAAAACTGAGTCTGTCCTCAACCCAAAAAAATGAAGTAGCCGAGCAACATCATGAAAAGTAGAATGTGCCCGAGTTGTCGTCAGCAGCATGCATCCTCACAATGATCCTAGCCTCTAAGCACCTCTATCACAGTAACATTCTGAAAGCTGCAGTGCGTCCAGAAAAGATTCTCCGATCCCTCCATCACTCTGGAGAAGCTTTAATGCATTCAGCGAGCTTCAGTACCAATTTGAAGCCAGTCAGTGTGACTGTGGCTTTATTAAAATTCAGCATGGCAGCAGACGAGAACAGACAGAAGACTGGAGCATTTGGTGGGATGATCAGAGGAGAGGATGTCTTACATGTCTGCTCCTCTCTCTTTCAGCCCATGATGGACAGAAACAAGGCGGCCGAGCTGCCCAAGCTGCAGTGCGGTTTTATCGACTTCGTCTGCGCCTTTGTGTACAAGGTGAGGCGCCACGCTGTTGGAAAAGTGGGCGGAGTTCTGAGAGGCACGGGGCATATGTTGTGCCAGCTATTAGTAGTGTTACTAACTTGAATCATTCATGTATACAGTTTTGGGGATCAGTTTGACATTAGGGACTGGGATCTGATGTACTGTGCCATAAGGTACACTAAAATATTAATTTGGAATTAGATATTTAATTAAATTGATAATATTTACCAAAGTCAATAGAAAAGCCTGAAGAATTTCGAAGCTCTTCACACAGAAGACGTCAACATTTCATTCATGTTTGTGAAACCTTATGGGCAAAATTGCTAAAAAAAAATAGCCATAAATAGTAAAGGACTTAAAAAGACAAGAAAAAAAGTGCAAATAAAATGTCAAAAAGAATCAGAGGAGTGAAAACTGTGAAAATGTCTACAATAGCTGAAGTGGCTAATGTAACTAAAGTGCTAGCTTAAAATAAGAGGAAAAAAAGGTGAATCTGCTTAAACAACTACAGTCAGAGGCACGTCTCCTCGACTGTTTCAGCTTAAATTTCAATTTCATTTTCAAAAATGTGGTGTAGAGGGACAAGGCGGAAGAAAACAGTTTTCAAATTTGAACGTCTTAATGAGGCTATGGCAGCACATACTACTAATCCGGGGGCCCCCCAAAGGCTGGATCCTCTTCCGGGGGCGGCGGTGGTGTTCCTCTTGTTGACGTCGTCAAGAGGAAGATTTCAGAATCGCATGTTTGAGTGTATATTTCCTTAAAAGTGGAGCGCGCAATTGAGGGAGGTGACTGAATTTTTCACTTCTGGGGGATCATACAGAGGCTCTGGGAGGCAATATGACTGTAAAGACACCTTTTTAAAGTGAATTTTGCATAATATGACTCCTTTAAAAGTGACTCTAAAGCTTTCAGACCTGTGCACGAGCATATCTCAGTCATTCCTTATCTTTCACTGAGTCTTTACTTTAATGCAAACATGAACAACAGCAGGTTTAGGGACATTTACACCCGAACATGTCATGTAGTCAGAACTTCAAACGGCTCCTTTCTCTGGGAAATGATGACATTGTGAGTCGGCATCGACTTTCAAGCAGAGTAACTTTATTTCAGTCCGGTTTAGGTGTTCAACTGGATTACTGTAATCAGCTTTGGGAATTATGTGTTGGTTTTATACTAATATAATTGAATAAGCGGTAACAGTTTGGACTGAATAAAGCTGTATCGATTCGCAGTGATTGGATTTGTGTTGAATTTCTTCTCCCCCTCAGGAGTTCAGTCGCTTCCACGTGGAGATCACCCCCATGCTGGACCGCCTGATGAACAACAGGAAGGAGTGGAACGCCCTGAAGGAGGAGCACGAGGCCAAGATGGCCGCCATCGAGGAGGAGAAGAAGGCCAAGGAGGAGGAGGCTCAGAAGGCTGCGGCCGCCAGACAAGGTGGGGAGCTTTTTCAACGTAATAATTCACACAAACACAACCTGCATCCCTGCATGTTTTTATATTTAATGATTTTGTAATCCATTCTTTCCTTTTTTTTCTGCTTTCTATCCTTTTCCTTCTCTTTCCACTGCAGCGAGCGCAGCGCAGTCGCAGTCAAAGACCTGTAACCTCAGTTAGAGGTGCGACAGTCGTGACGTCCTGCAGAGAAACGCTGATTCTATTCGTTTGCTGGGAACTCAGGGATTGAATTAAAAAAAAAAAATCCAGCTTGAAGGTCTATAACAACCAGTAATGTAAACATTTTGATCATTCTGAAAGTAATGAGGCCAATAATGTAATAGAATAATGGAAAATTTTGTGTGACAATGATTGAGAACATTGCATAATAACTATCCTCAATGGATTAATATGATGACTATCTGATCTATTATACATATTTTTCATTAGAAAACTGCATAAAATCTGTATTCCCCCCCCCCCAAAAAAAAAATTGTTTGCAAGAAATGCAGTTTTATTGATGAATTATGACATTATCGGTAAAATGTTATTGCAACAACGACTTAAATATTCTGTTAAACTATGTTGGTCTTAATCATGTTGAATCATATTATTGGCCTTTCTTACATTATCGGTTGTTACACGGTTGTTCCGCATTTCAAAACTTTTCTCCTTCCGTTACTGAAATCCATCTTTCTGATCAGCTTGTCCTGTCTTGCTTTCTTTCTGCTCCTTACTTCCTGTTAGCCAAGTTCAACCCTGTGATGTGTTCAGGTGATATCCAAGAGATTGTGAAAAAAAAACTTTGTGAATATTGAATCCAGCTTGAGTGTGCTGGAAAGAGATGAAGCAAAAACTGGCTGCTTTCACTTAATTCTTTCATTTGTGGCTCAGAAGAAAAAAAAAAAAAGGCTCCTCGACAAATATTATCTCAAGTCAGTGAGTCAAATTATTTTGTATTATTCACACTTCTCGTGACATTTGCTGCGCCGACATGTTTGTCCCGGCTTGTTTATACATGTTGTCAGATATTCAGAAATAATAACTGTGTTATGCAAATGTGGATCAAAAAGAAAGTGAGAACATTTGCTTGTAAGATAGAGGCGTTGCTGTGAATACCTGATGTGAAATGTTGCTCTGTCACTTCTCGGTGAGCAACAGCTTGTCTCTGCTCCGCGCTGTTGACTTTACTGCTCACTGTACATTAAAAACAGTTCCATGTCAATGAGATGGGACCTTCCTGCCATTAGTTACAGCCTCAAGCATGTCGGCGTGATCGTTAAAGGAACCCGGTAACGCTGAGTGACTGTGAGCTTCTGACTCACGCTCTCTTTTACTTTAACTGTTGGGAATCCATGTCAAAATGTGACGTTGCTTCAGAGTTTCTGCACACAGAGTAGTAAAGATATAAGTTGCTGTTTTCACTAAAACTGGGTCCTGTTTTTACTGAGCTGTGTCTGTGAGGATCTGTTTACACGACGACGATTTGAAGTGAAAACGCTAAACTTTTGTTGCATCTTGGGCGTCTGTTTACATGACAGTGCTGCTCGGACTTTGAACTGCTTGTAGATATGAGCATGCGGATGTGCAGATGTCTGTCTCTCTCTCTGTTTGTTAGGCAATCCAACACCCTGCAAGTCTGATAAAGTAGCATAAATCAGAAAGATCAGAATCAGATCTTTCTGATTACAAAAGTATGGCTGTGTAAGTCACTTTTCTTCTAAGAATATGTGTTCCTATTTACAAAAATTGGGATGAATACGTATCAATTTCTCTCACTGATCTCCCGTCATCTGAAACACCTGCTTGATCTCGGTCAGAGTCTGGAGGTTGGAGTCTTTCCCACATAACATCAGGTGAAAGACAGGCAGCTTCCTGGAGAGGGCACTAATCCATCACAGAGCAAACGCTCACACACAAGTGCCCACACATACACACACACACACACACACACACACACACACACACACACACACACACACACACACACACACACACACACACACACACACACACACACACACACACACACACACACACACACTCTCCAACAGCTTGGAGTCACCAATTTGCTTAACTAACATGTTTTTGGATTGTGAAAGGAAGCTGAAAGCACACAGGTACAGAAATCACACCTCTCAAAACAAAGCTGGGTCTCTCACTGTGTGAGTGCACTTTTTAACAGAACAACAGTTAATGAATCTTAAAATATATGATGATGAATATAATGATATGATTTTAGCACTGACGTTATTGGAGCAATTCTGATGTGTTTTAGAAAAAAGAGGCGTGGACCGAGGTGTATAACTTCAATAATTATAGTTTATGCAGTTTGTGCTGCAGAGGCAGTGAAATGGGGAATAAAAAATGTGAACTTTTACAAGCGTTCTGCCGAAATCAAAAGTTTACAAGACAAGAATTCACACAACGAACACAAAAAATGTGGATAACGCCACAACCAGTGGCATAGAAATAGCTGAAAAGACACAACACAGTGTTTGTGTTGCTCATTCTAGAAGATCAGACACATCAAGCAGGAGAAGGTTGAGTCGATAGATATAAAACTAAAAGCAGAATGTACTTCAGTAAATAATCCACTAATCACCTGAACCTATACCAACAGGCACAAATGACTACTTTTCAACATTCAGAGAAAACTAACAATATGATAGAGTAAAGCATCGTTCGTAATCTGCTTGTGAAATCCATAGTGTTGCATTCATCATTCTGGAGTTAGTGGATTTGTGACGACAGCATGTTTGCAACACTTTTGATAATAAAGCTTTTGTCAGCATTTAAGTTGTAAGAAAATCTTCCTGCAACTTTGCTAGACTCACTGCACTCCCTGATTTATTTATTTTTTTTCATGGAAAAAGTATTTTCATGTTTGCAGCCATGGGGATTTACAGCCCAGCAAGCATCTGACTGACAGCAGCAGGAGGAAGCTGGTCAAACGAACCAGCATTGCTTATTTTTGTGAGAAGAAAATAAAGTAACCTGCTGGTCGTAATCACCATATTAAATATGGGGGAAAGAAAAGTAGAAATGGCCATTGATGCTACAAGACTTCTGCATTTAGTTCATTTCAGTTCCGTATCTATTATTATATATTATATTTTTCCCAGATTACCGTGCTGCTTGAAAATTGAGGTTTAGGGTAGACCATAAGCTCTATTAGCTGTTTACATGACAGTGTTTCAAGTGAAATCACATTGTTATTGCATCTTTGTTTTCAAAAAAGTTTTACATTTGAACACAATACATAACATAACATAACATAACATAACATAACATAACATAACATAACAATAATATTTTGAAAATGATGTCTGTCTTCATGGCAATGGCAGAAACACTGAAGACCATGTAGTTTCAGTATTTTCCCACTAGTGGGTGCTGTAGTTTGTTTTGTGATAAAATGCACTATAAGCATTCCTATGGACTGACAATGATAACTTTTTCAGTGGCTCTGAGCACCATTAACACCCAAAACTCAAGCATTTTCTCTTGAAAACGTCATGTGAACCGAGCCGAACACTACTCCAAACTTTGTCTTGCATTCTTGAAACATGCACTTTACAAAGTATCTGTTTCGTATAATTCTTCAGTTCTTTGATGTGCTTTGAGCTCCAAATGTCCAACAGTGTTTCCAGCTCCACATTGTAAGAACAAAGGGAAGGCATTCACAAAGGAAAATAAAGTCTTTTAACATCAGTAGACATTTGAAACCCAAAAAAAAAAGTTATTTTTTTTTTTTGTCAAAAAAATGTTACATTGAAAGCCCATAAGTATTCATTTCCATCTGTGAAAGATTTATTTATTTATTTATTTTTTTAATGAAATGTATTTTATCAGAGCTTGACATACAATCATGTAATCCTAAATAAACCCGATGAGATAAATGTGACCAGGAAAGTGCAGGACGACTGCAGGAAACATGCATTAAATACAACTTACACAACAGCTGACAAAGTGAAAGCGTCTGCCAGCTGCACGATCCATTTGCATGTTTGTGTGAGCGCACTTTATTTAATTCACCCACCTAGAGCCCGCACATAATACTGTTACAAAACCCAACATGACGCCAGCGCGGGATAATGAAAACTGATTGTCATTGGAGCCTCCGCGGGGGGCAGAGCGCGCTCTAAATCCATCGCCGCCCCTCCCCCTCCCTCCAGCATGCTGGATCTGTAATATTTGCATGGATACATAATCTGGAGTGTGTCGTCACCGCCGTGTGACGTAAGTCTCCCATGACGTCAGGCCACGCTGGGAGCTCAAAGGATTGCCGTATACGGTGGTGATGATCAGCGGGGCTCGCAAAGCCGGGCTCTGACGCAGGGACGAACCCGTGACTGCAGACAGAGAGAGAGAGGGAGAGAGAGAGAGAGAGGGAGGGAGGCTGGGGGGAGAGCAGCAGCTGCAGCACACCCAGTGCAGGGAGCGTTAGCCTCATTCTCGCAGCGTTTGGGGGGCAGTCGTGACTGCAGAACTGCCAGCCTGCGAGCCACGGCGGACAAAGCGATGCAATACTATTTATAGGACGCCCGCGTGCATGTGCCGGCTGCAGTTTCCAAGCAGAAGTGGCTCGACGGGTTTGTGCGGGCTGCCTCGCCTCAGCAGTGCATTTCTCATCTGCGTTTCGCAATGCAAGTGGCGTGCGTCCGGCGCTCCTCTCCTTTAGCTACAACCTGAGATTCTGATAATGTTCATACTCTGATATCCACTGTCTGACAGGTCAAACAGTCATGCCCCAATTTTTGTGCTTACGTTCTTCCCTTTTTAAAGACACTGCTTTACCGACATCAGCTTATTCAAGCTCTTTATTGATGAATAAATCCTCATTCAGGCTGGAGAGGAAACAATAACGCTGCCATCAAGAGTCTGGCCAAACACTGTGCTCATCAGTAGCTGTTGAGGGGGAAAGATCCCACTTCGTCATGAGAAAATGAAGTTAAACTGTTTTGAACTGAGAGAACCCGAGATTTCCGAGAACTCATGGTATGTGTGGAAAAAACTATACTCGAATTGCTTCTACTGGACATATAGCTTCCACAGCTTCTGCCTGCTATTTTAAAAAGAAATAAACAGTGTTTTGTAACTCCAAGGCTTTAGATCAATGCTTGAAACTACTGAGAGACATGCTAACTGCAGGAAAGTAATGACTACATGCCACATATACAGTTTAAGACGGGATCAAATGAGCTTTCCTTCATCCATTTCCTGGTTGATAATGAGCTTGTTTGTGGTTCTGTTTTTCATGTCAATATTATAAACTGGGGAATTGGGATCTTTCATAAAAGCTGTATTCAAAATCTTGCTGAAAACTTACACGCTGAAGCAGTTTTCATTCTTGTCAAGGCAAAGTTTTCAAGTGTAAATGGAAAACCTTCATTGCATTTTGTCGATCTGTTTACACAAAAGTGTTGCTCAGAGCCCCTGAAAATACAATGCCTGGAAATGGCTCCCCAGGTGGAACGTCTCTGAAAACGCCAGGGGGTCGTGCAGACCATGCAGAACGCTAAAACGTTCCCTCTACACGTACGTACTACAGCCATGTTAAACAGTTGTTCTGCACACGACCATGTTCACGTACTCGTCATTGTTGATGTTGAAAGCGAATTGTTCTCTGGATACGATCACATTCACATTTGTGGTTTTATTACAAAAAACAACTAACAGCACCCAGTACTGGCTCAACATGAAAACTACAGAGTTTTCACTGTTTCTGCCTTTTCTGTGTAAACGGACATCGTTTTCAAAAGGTCGCCATGTAAACATCAAACTTTTCTGATATGAAAATGCAAAAATTGAAGCACTTAAACACTGTCGTGTGAACGAGGCCTTTGAAAGATCTGCATGTTTGAAGACATATGGCAGAAATCTGGCTAACATGAAGCCTGACTAATCAACCTTTTAAATTCAGTAATAACATTTTAAAGTCACTGTTTAAACCCGGAGGGAGGAAGCAAAAGGGCACAAAGAAATATTGTAATATGCTCTTTTCTCCTTGTGTTTCAAAAGCACTATTGCTGTCATTCAGATCGATTCAGATCAGGTTTGCCACAATGCAGAGAATAACAACAACTGAGTCCTGATGTTAAGAAGATATGAACAACCATGTACAAAAAAGAAAGGGATGAGGAATGAGCTGATGTTTCTCATATTTCTAACATGAACAAGACAGACTTTGGTCACCTGAGGATACAAACTCATTGTCCGAGCATCCATCCATCTCCATCCATCCATCCATCCATCCATCCATCTTCAACCGCTTATCCGGGGCCGGGTCGCGGGGGCAGCAGTCTCAGCAGGGATGCCCAGACTTCCCTGTCCCCAGACACTTCCTTCAGCTCTTCCGGGAGGATCCCAAGGCGTTCCCAGGCCAGCCGAGAGACATAGTCTCTCCAGCGTGTCCTGGGTCTTCCCCGGGGTCTCCTCCTGGTGGGACATGCCTGGAAAACCTCCCCAGGGAGACGTCCAGGAGGCATCCTAACCAGATGCCCGAGCCACCTCAGCTGGCTCCTCTCGATGTGGAGGAGTAGCGGCTCTACTCCGAGCTCCTCCCTGGTGACTGAGCTCCTCACCCTATCTCTAAGGGAGTCCAGCCACCCTACGGAGGAAGCTCATTTCGGCTGCTTGTACTGGGATCCTGTCCTTTCGGTCATGACCCAAAGCTCATGACCATAGGTGAGGGTGGGAACGTAGACTGACCGGTAAATCGAGAGCTTCGCCTTTCGGCTCAGCTCCCTCTTCACCACAACAGGCCGATACAACGACTGCATCACTGCAGACGCTGCACCGATCCGCCTGTCAATCTCACGCTCCATCCGTCCCCCACTCGTGAACAAGACCCCAAGATACTTAAACTCCTCCACCTGGGCCAGAGTCTCTCCACCAACCTGGAGAGGGCAGACCACCTTCCTCCGGTCGAGGACCATGGCCTCGGATTTGGAGGTGCTGATCCTCATCCATGTCGCTTCACACTCGGCTGTGAACCGCCCCAGTGCATGCTGTAGGTCCGGGTTCGATGGAGCCAACAGGACAACATCATCTGCAAAAAGCAGAGATGCAATCCTGTGGTTCCCGAACCGGAGCCCCTCCGGCCCCTGGCTGAACCTAGAAATTCTGTCCATAAAAATGATGAACAGAACCGGTGACAAAGGTCAGCCCTGCCAGAGTCCAACATGTACCGGGAACAGGTCCGACTTACTGCTGGCAATGCGGACCAGACTCCTACTCCGGTCATACAGAGACCGGACGGCCCTTAACAAGGGGCCCCGGACTCCGTCTTCCCGGAGCACCCCCTACAAGACACCACGAGGGACACGGTCGAACGCTTTCTCCAAGTCCACAAAACACATGTGGACTGGTTTGGTGAGCTCCCACGAGCCCTCAAGCACCCTATGGAGGGTGTAGAGCTGGTCTAGTGTTCCACGACCAGGACGAAATCCGCATTGTTCCTCCTGAATCCGAGGTTTGACTGTCAGTCGGATCCTCCTCTCCAGTACCCTGGAATAGACTTTCCCGGGGAGGCTGAGGAGTGTGATCCCCCTATAGTTGGAGCACACCCTCCGGTCCCCCTTTTTAAACAGGGGGACCACCACCCCGGTCTGCCAATCCAGAGGTACTGTCCCCGACCGCCACACGATGTTGCAGAGACGTGTCAACCAAGACAGTCCCTGCACATCTGGAGACTTAAGGTACTTGGGACAAATCTCGTCCACCCCCGGTGCCTTGCCACCGAGGAGCTTACCAAACACCTCGGTGACTTCAGCTTGAGTGATGGACAAGTCCACCTCTGAGACCTCAGCCCCTCTGCTTCCTCCTGGAAGACGTGGCGACGGGATTGAGGAGGTCCTCAAAGTATTCCTTCCACCATCCTATGATATCCCCAGTTGAGGTCAGCAGCTCCCCACCTCCACTGTAAACAGTGTTGGCGGAGACCTGCTTTCCCCTCCTGAGGCGCCGGACGGTTTGCCAGAGGATACAAACTCATTGTCCGAGCAGACAATTTGTATTGTAAGTCTTAAATATCAATCAATAGAAGTATCACCCAAAGTCCGATTTCCCTGCTTATCAAAGACAAAGGGATGTTAAGGCATTCAGAGAGAAGAGGATCCCGGGAGGAGCCGACGTGACCCTCCTTATTGTTTCTTCTCTCACCTTTTCTTAATTCATGCAGAAGTGGTTGGAGTCGCAGCGGGCGTGATGTATGCAGCTGCCTGGATCAGCGTGTCTCATGAGGACATTTAAGAGGCTTATCCAATAACCGGAGTGATGTGCGGGATCCGCGCGCTAACCAACCGCTTCACACACCGCAACACACTGGATTTCTGCTGCATCTGTTCAGCGATATAACATCAAACTGCCGCTCTGTGAAACACCGCTGGGTCAGGATCCCCCTGAGCTGCTACGAGATGTTGTTAAGTTAATATAACTTATAGACACAGAAAACACATCACTTATATGCTAACACATTACCAGGCTGTGATTCGATACCTTTCTCCCAGAGCAAGATGAATGCTTACAATAACGTCTGACAACGAGTGACGATAAAATTAATAAAATGTGCGACATAAAAACGAATAGTGAGAGGGTCCTCTGTTTTTACCGAGGAAAGAATGAAACAAAATATTCAAAGGTGTCAGCCGTGCCTAATGTTTCTGACTCCATCTCCCGCTATAAACAAGGCCATTAGTTCCATTAAATATGATTAAAAAGAGACGGAAGCATGAAGTGTGAAGAAGAGCTGCTCCACGGCCCGTTTACATGGCAAAAACTTCAAGTGAGGAAGCACAACTGTTGTGCTTTGGTTCGTCTGTTTGCATGACAGCGGGGCTCGGAGTCACTGAAAACACAACTTTTTGAAAACTCCGTAGGTGTGGAGACGAGTGAAAACACCACTTTGTGGACTATCGGGGCCTGTCCCCTTGTCGACGGTGGAAACGCTGCTACTGTGAGTTTTTCTGCCATTGTCGGGAAAATGGTATAAATTATAAAATTTTATAATTTAAAAGCTGCAAACCTTTGATTGCTGGGAATGATTTTACTGTAAAGTTCAGGAATTCTTCATGCAAATATTGAAAAAAAGCACGTGTGTGTTTTTTTTTAAATATTTGCATGAAGAATGACTTTGCATGATGAATGGGTTTATCAGCGCTTGGAGGGAAAACGATCTGTCCTCCAGCAGATGTGGAAGCGTGTCTCAGGGTGGGTTTCTGTGCTCAGAAGAAGAAATAATGCTGAACGTGATGCACCTGGCCGGTTTCTCCTGATAGATGAAGAAACGCTGAAAGTGCGGCGTGGACGGGGACGGTTTTTTGGACTCCAAGTGAGCGTAATCCCAGAAACTCTTCAGACTTGTGTTGACTTTCCTCAGAGTTAGTTGGAATATTTTTCCCTTTGAGACAGAACGCTGTGTTGCATTTAATCCAGTCAGTAAATTCGGGGTTTTTAAAATATTTCCCACAGGAACATCAGCCCCTACTATTTACAGGCTAAATAAACAGTGTGAGCTTCTCTAGTCCTTGAATGGAGCAGATGTTGATCCATATATTAAAGTCACACAGCAGCCATAATGGATCACTAAATCTGGGAAGTGTGGCATATTTATTCAATCGTTACTGGGATCGTGCAAGTTACTGAAAGTTAGTCCGAGACTACAGCTACAAGTAGAATTCTTCAAAGGGATACAATTACTTTAACAGTAATAATAAGTTTTGCAGTTTTATACTAGTGTCTCTCAGTTAAGTCCCACGGTAGCCAAGCTGCCGGATCTGTGTTGGTCGGTCTGAAGCAGGGGTGTCTGACATGATGCTAAAACCAGCTCCAATCTGCTGAAATAACACAACAAACGGACGGAACAGAGAGACAGCAGCTTTGCAGCTCTCTGACTGCAAAAAGAGTAACGGGCTCAGTGAAATAAAGCTGCTCTAACTGTCGATTATTGTGACCTGCAGTGTTCTTCTTCTTTACTTTGATGATCTTAAGAAGAAGTTCCTTCCATGATATGGTGACACTTGTTGATTCTCTGTTTTATATTTGAATTTTAAGCGTAATGTCTGAGTCGTAAATGGAGAAAGAGCTAAAAGACAAAAAGAAAGAAAAAGACTAAATGAAGAAAATCTGAATGAAGAAGAAAAAAATAAATCCCATGAGGCTCATATCGAGGGCAATCTGTCTACGATACAAGACCCAAGTTTATTTATAAATGACGCCCAATTACAACAGAGTGCGAGACGCTTTGTGAGTCCGCACGGGAGACCCTGACAGATAGAGCTGTGTTTGGCTTTCTCTCTCTCGGCGTCTCTGTCAGAGCTAAGCTGGAGCTCATGGGGACGACACAGTGTGTCTAATAACTCTGCACTGCAGTGCAGGGCGGCTCTGTTTGCTGCAGTCACGACTGCCCCACAGAAACATCTAAACAGAGGACAGCAGGACAGGAAATGGCTGACAGGATGATTTCTAATCGTCTGCGTTCTCCTCCGGCTATAGGCTCTGCAATTAATCACTGAAGCAAAAAAAAAAAGAAAAACCAAAACAACTTTAGCTTTAAAAATGGCTGCTTAAACCAAAGAAAAAAGTGCGTTGCACTGTCATGCATTCAGGAGTGTTTTCAGGAGATGTTGTGAGCTTCCAGAGAGCAGGGGGGGCGGACTTCGCTGTGGTTCGTAAGTGAAAGCGTTTTGCATTCTCAAAAGTAAGTCCAGCGCGTTGACGGCGAGCGGCGGCTCTGCCGGAGGTGTTCCTCGTCACTGATTCTGCCACCGATATCCTGGTAGTCTCTCTGCTCCATTTCGGGTGAGCGATGGCCGCTGTGTGCTCCTCTCATATCAGGCTTGCATCTGTGCTTCTGCAAAAAGATGTAGCCGGCCGGCCTTTCTGGACTGTGACCTCCCGAGTAAACTGTTAGCAGGCAGCCGGAATATGAAACAGGAGGCGAGGGAGCGAGGTTGTTACAGCGAGGCCGTGCAGCAGCAGGTTAGATCCACACACAGTCTGCATGGCCTGCTCTCGCAAAGGGGAACATTTCCATCCAGCCTGTCACTCATCTCATTTATGAGCTCCATCCATCCATTAGATTTATCTGTATATTCAAGCCATCCATCCACCTCATTCTGCACAAACCTCCAGAAGACAACAGGTTGAAGAAAACACTGAGCTTCATCTCATTAATTCCCTGACCCACTATCTTCACCATCGCTGACGTGTTTCCTCATGCACGCACTCCCACCCTTTTTTTTTTTTAACCACTTTTTGGGTGAAATCACTTTGCGAAGCTCATTAAATCCTATCTCAGAGGACAATTCAGTTAATTTTGGCTGCACAATCTGGTGGAAAATCAGCATAGTGCACGCGGCCGTGGCTCGGATAACCAAGACACATGCTCTCTGCACATCACCTCTGGCTGTGGAAGTCAAACCGAGAGGATTGTTTCCACATGGACGAGCATTAAAGACTGTAGATTCCCAAGTCACAGTGAAATGGTTGGTTTTATTCAGTGTATAGCCCCTTTTGTTGTGTGCCAGTTTAAACGTAATTGATTTCCGGCCTGACATCCTTTTCCTTTCTGCTCACATCCTCTGGGCTTTGTGAAACATAAATGTTCATGTGTGTTTTGTGCTGGTGTGCGGAGACGACAGGAGACCGGAGACCATCACAGAGCGGCGGCGCCGGCGTGGTGATGCCCCGTGCACAGACATCATCAGTGCAGCCACTGACATGTGAATCACTATCTAGCCAGCCGGAAAATTGCCAGCGGCCTGTTAATAGGGTTCTGTTTAACCAGGGGAAGACTGGGGAGAGGGAGTGTCCAGTGTGTGTGTGTGTGTGTGTGTGTGTGTGTGTGTGTGTGTGTGTGTGTGTGTGCTAGTCCATGCACAGCAGAATGTGCCACATTGTCAAGCTGAACCTCTTCTAGGTAGCAATAGCGATATTCAACCCATTTCCATTTCTGAAAATTACCTGATTATAATTCATAGTTAAATGTTTTAAAAGGACTGAAATTATTTTTCTCGGTCAACCGAATCAAACTGCACATAAATGGGGTTTTGTTGCGTCGCTATGTCAGATTAGTTAAATGATGACTGATAAGTTTAGCTGAACTTCCGTCGGTTTGTAGGGGGAAGATGCTCTAAAATCTGGACGTTAGTTGGAAAACGGTAATGGGAGGATTTTAACTCGCACATCACAAATAAAAGGCCACACAGTGTCTTCGAAACACACGATAAATCAAACGACTGCTTAGTTTTTCATCTCTAAACCTCTTTAATCTTCACTCAGACACTATTGAGAGACTGATCTGTGTGGTTTTGACAATTGTCTGGATGATCAGGAGAGTTGTGTGTTCTTAAAAAACCAGAACTCCCCATCTGTGGATGTTTTTCACCAGGAAGTAAGAGTTTCAGTGAAATGTAAATGTCAGGCATCTGAAGAATGATGAAAGACAGCAGCTTTAAAACTTAAAAAAGTTGCTCCGAAGGAAAAGGGAAGAAAGTTTCTTGCTTTTTTTCATGCTGGAATTGTTTTTTTTTTAGCAGAATTTTCAGTCAGGAGAAAGTTCTCAAAAAAAAAGTCAAGTTGTTTTCTGCTCTTTTTTAATTCAAGACCCCTAATAAGACACACTGTACTTCCACACAGAGTGTGTGGGAGTACAGTGTGAGGATTAATTATACACCAAGCACCAGGCCCGGTAAGAAGGATGAAATAGTATTGATGGTAAATTTGAAAACTGGTGCCAGTTGGACGGTGCTGTACCTCAGGTCCTGGTGGATCAAATCAACCAAGACAGCAACTGTGAGCGTTTCTCCACTCCCGGGGTTTTGCCACCAGGGATTTGGTTTTTGTGACCACCTTGGTGACCTCCTCCAGGGAAACGGACACTTCAGAAACCTCCAGTCCTGCTTCGGTTCAGCAGATCCTCAGAGTGCCCTCTCCACCTCCAGATCACACCTTCTCTCTCAAACCCTTTCTTCAAGCTCAAGACTCAGCAGATGCACAGAAAGGATGTTGTTCATTAGGATTTTATTTTTGGAGGCAAATCAATGAATATATGTACTTTATACAGTATATGAGGAGCACATCTCTACAGTTTCATAATGTAAACAATCTCTGAAGAGAAATGTATTCAGTTTAAAAGGAAGCCATAGTCTTCTGTTTTAAACTATTTACATGAATTAAAATATAATTTATAACATCAGATACTTCCGCTTCTATGAAACTAGATTTTAACAATTCAAAAATACTGAAATGCCTTTTGTCTCCACATTCTCAAGACATATGAAATCACACAAAACAGAGAGAGAGAAAAAAAAAACACCTTTTAAAGACATCCAAACTAAGTGGCGTATAAATAAAAAAAAAAAGAAAAAGAAGAAACGCAAATAAAACCAACATATGTAAAAATATAAAATCTCACTAGCAGTATTTACCTTTTTTTTTTCTTTTACCAAAAACTAAGTTAAAAAAGGAAAAAAAAAAAATCATTGTTGTGAATTTGATAGTCATTAGATGTAAATAGACAATGAAATCAATAATCATGAAAAACAAAAACAATGTATGCCCTTTATGTCAAAATATTTTCTTCCACCAAAAAAAAACAAAAGAAGGAAAAAAAAAGAAAAGAAACACCCACTCACATTTAGCAGTTTTGTGACAGTTTACAGTCCCTACTAAGTGCCTATTTGACATCACTGTTGCCATCAAGTTGAACAGATTACCTACTAGTTTTTTTGTTTGTTTGTTTGTTGTTGTTGTTGTGTTTTTGTACAAACTGTTGAGATGTGACGATGAAACACCCAAAGTGGAATCTGAGGCCGGAATCGGGCCCGGTATTGCAAGCACTCCTGTCGTGGTAGGGGCTGGGTTGGATGGCGTTATAGCTTAGCTGACGGACACACACTCTGTTTCTCCCCAAAACCGAAGAAAACAGCGAGCGAAACACGAAAAACAAGTAAGTGCTTCAAAGCAGGGCCATGGCGTTTTTTTTTTTTTTTTTTGTTAAACGTGACATCGGTTGAAAACTGAATCCGAGGCCGTTTGCTCATTATTGTAGTTGAAATCTTTTTTTGTTTTTTTTGGTCAACTTGCCTGTCAAGTTTAATAGTTTTTCTTGTCGTTTTCCATTCGTGTGAACAGAAGAGTGAAAGAAAAAAAAAAAACGTATTGCATTCTGACAAGGGTTACTTTCCCTTTGGAAGTTTTTTTTTTTTTTAAAGATTTTTATTTTTTTTTACTTATTAATTTTTATTATTTGGATTCGTTGTCCTTTGACCTAGGATCTAGACCAAAAAGACAGCGGTATTATTATGTTGAAATGTGTCAACGTGTTCTCAAAACACTGAGGAGAATGATCAACATCAAAGTTTTCTATAAGAAAGTATATAATCATCTAGATATCTACACAAACACACAAATATATATATTCATATATATGTATATACCTTTTTATAATATGGCTATTGAAAAAAGTCTTTAATTACGTCTGTAATTATTTAATAATAAACCACATTGGATTGGAAAGGAGTTTAAAACTGTAATAATAAAAGCTAGTGGTAGCTTCGCTTTCCCCCCCAAATTGATTTTTAAGGCTTGCCATGATGAAATATGGGGTAGTTTCTGATGTTCGTTCACCTCGGCAACACTGGAGGAACCCTCGCCGGCGCAGCAGGAGCCACTGTGGAGAAATCCCAGCTTTCCTCAAACATCGGCCTGAATTTTGTTTTTGATTTCACGTAGAAACAATGTGTGCATCTAAGAAAACAGCAGGCTAAATGGGAATTACTGGGGGGAAAAATATCAAACTGTCAAGTTTTGGTCATTGGAGAGAAAAATAAACGGTACTGGAGAAGTTCCCGTCTGTCAGACTGGGATTTCCAACAGTGAGCACCTCAGCTGCATCGTCTCGTCTGTCAGGATTAAATGGGGTCAAACCAGCGACGTTTTCCTGTTTCCTCCCATCCTTTCCTCCCTCACACGTTCCTTTACCAGAGTTATCCAAAGGTACTGTTACCCAAGAAGAAAACCCGTCAAAACCGGTATTAACGAAAGAGGTTTCACTACTCGGGACGTTATTTGTGCAAGAGTGTATCGGAACGGCTTGTTCTGTGTGTGTGTGTGTGTGTGTGTGTGTGTTTACGACGTAACTGACCACATTCGTCCTGTAGTTTTGCTTTTATTACTCTTTTGTTGGATTTTTTTTTTTTGTGTTTTTGTTGCGGTTTAATGGCAGTCTACATACAGTACAGTAACCTACTGAAGCCGCAGCCCGCCACGCGCTGTACATTATTACCTCCGTTTCTCCCAAGAAGGCTGTCTTAATGATAAGATTATTATTATTACGTATTGCATCTCAAATTGCTTTTTTAAGAAAACAAGAAAAAACAAAAAAAGTCTATTCATAAACAGCAAAGAAACAGACCCTTGTGGTGTGATCGTCTAAAGGGATACCTTGAGTGTTTTTTGTCTGGACTACAGTGTTGGACTTTGTCTGAAGCATTTTTTTTCCCTTCATTTCCTCCCTGTACTTAAAAAAAAAAAACAAAAAAACAAACAACCTCAGCAGAAACCAAAGCATCCTGACCGTCTCCTGTCCTGATTAGCAATCAACTGTGACCCACCACCATTAAAAAAAAAAACACACAATACATTTTTATGTTTACAATGAGGCATAGTGCTATATACACATTATATATTCATATATTAATTTTCTCTTTTTTTTTAATATGTAAACCAGCACATTCTCTCACTTTTTAGTAGTATACATACTAAGCACAAATACTCATTCAGTTGTTCGCAATTCACAAGATTTTCTTGATCTCTCTCTCTTTTTTTTTTTTCTCGTTTTTTCTAAAAGTCGACACCTTGTTTCTGGGTAAGTATGTATAGCACTAAACTGTATTTGTTAGTTTTGGACATCGGTGAGCCGGGGGAAAGGTACGCGTCCTTCCAGGCCACTTCAATTTGCTGTTTCTATTTTCAACACTGAATAAGGCGCCTTTGTACTTAGTGTGCGTTCCTAATAAAGTCAAAGGAGAATCAAGTGATGTAAACATTCAATTTTTTGTGTGTGTTATCAAGGAGTTGATTAGATAGAAGGAGGAGGATGAGGAGAGGGGGATTATTTGTTAAAAAGCATAGGGAGGATACGGGGAAAGACCTACAAACCAGGCCTTGACCCAGAAAGAGACAGGAGAGAGTTAAAGTTCAGAGAGAGAGAGAGAGAGAGAGCGAGTCGGGCTGCGTTTTATTGAGGAGCCACGAGCGGCGGTGCGTCCCCGAAGAAAGCTTCAAGTCGAGCGAAGGTGGAGGAGACTGGCGAATCCCCCCCGCCCCTAGACGGCGCCGCTGTTCAGCAACACCCCCCCCCCCCCCCCCGAATCAACCCGCAGGCGTCAGCAGTGTCCAACTCAAACACGAGACGAAGACGAAACACTCAGGTACACGAGGACGCACGGTCGAGACTCCAAGAGACGGACACGCTTGAAAACCGCTATGAGGCAAGCGACGGAGAGAGTTTAGAGAAAGAGAGATTATTCCCCCCCCCCCCCCCCCCCCCCCCCCCCCCAAACAAACGAGGGGCTCAGTGGTTAGAAGGAGTCATAGTATCAAAAGTTTAAACACAAACCCCCCCAACGCGACCCGGAACTGCCCCAGTAGTGGAGGAAAACCCGACACGGAGAACACTTCCAATGAGGAACCAAAGCATGATGGGGCAGGCAGAGGGGAGAGCATCCGGTAGAAGAGGGGGATAGGGGGATAAAAAGACAGGGGGGGGGGGGGCGGCAGCAGGGATGGATGGATGTGAGGTAGAGATGCTCATCTGATACAGTACCTCCCAGACGAGGAATCAGACTCTCGGCCGATTGCTCTGTTTTTGTGTGTGTGTGTTGCTTTCCAGCCGATCCCTTGCTTGTTCCCTGGCTGTGTTATTGGCGGCGGCTCGGGACCGCCGGGTTGGCAGGCTTTGGAGGCTCTCTCCCTTTTTTTTCGTGGCATGATGCTACTGGCTGCTTCTGGGAATGTAAACAAGGCGCTACCAAGAAGTGGGAAACCGATGTGGAGCAGCCAATCAGACGACTGAGGAGATCTACCTGTTTCTTTTTTTGTTTGTTGTTTTTTTTTTTTTTTTTTGAGGAAAAGCACCAAAAAAGCTCCACAATCTTTGGGCAAGCAGAAATGGGGAAAACACGATGATTACATTCAAATTCTTGAGTACATTCCTTTTGATTAATTTTTGACCTCGAGCGATGACCATTTACGGAGATTACGGGAAGCGACTTGGCTTCAGCGGTTTTGAGTTTCTGAAGAGTAGAATCGACGGACCGGACTGTGTGGTTTTGGACAAAGTGCAGAAGCGGTGAATTCAGAATTCATACCGAGAGTAAAATGAACGCTGCCGGAGGCTACCATCTTTAATTTCCCCATTTTTAGTTCTGCTTGCTGCCGTCCGAATGTAAACACTGATGGCTGCATTGAGGCGCTGGAGGGGGGAGGAGGGTGGAGCTGGAGGTTCCAGAGGACCGCACCAAACAGTTTTCCTTCAATCTGATGTCTGCAAACCGGACCGCTAATATTTTAGATGGAACTGATATTTTTAGTACCATTCCAGACTTTAATTGAGAACATACTATATGCTAAATACTGGACTTAATTTGCATTTTTTTTTTTATTTTTGAGAACTTAATATTAAATTGTTTTTTGATAGATGTCAGTAAACTACTGATTTTGGGAATGTTGCATGAAGGAATTAGAGGTAATCTCACTTTAATCTTGTGTTTTAACAATAAGCTTACAGGACTAACCAGGATTTTAGCAAATTTACATTTTTTTTTTTGCATTAAAATGTCTTCATGAGACAGTAAGACGTTAGCCTTTCAAGGAATGACTTGACTGTAATCCAGATTTAATCCAGTACAATCATGAATTTTGAACCCAGATTTCCAGCTCGTCGCGCTGAAAAACGTCTTGTCAGACGTCAACGCGGTCACTAACGGCGTTTCTGAGCCGGCGTGGCGTCCACGGAGCGCCTGTTCACCAGAGCCTGCAGCAGCCAGTAGCAGAGGCCAAAAGAGTCGGCATGGCAGAGTTGGAGATAGGAGTTACGAGGGGGGAAGGTGGAGGACAGCAGAGACATTTACCTCCTTACAGTGCATAGTTCAAATCAAGGAAGCACTACAATTACAAAAAAAAAAAAAAGAACATGATTTTTTTTCTTCATTTTAGTTTGTAAACTTTATCAGTCATTGGATGATTACGTTAAATGTTTTTTCTGTTATATTCTTTGTCCATAACACACACACAATAGATTTTTAAAATTGATAACATCCACAATTTTTCGCTAAAACAAAGCAGAGTTGGGTTTTTACTGGGTTTTTCTTTTTTTTTTTTAGGTTATACGACCACACAAGCGAACACAGCTTGCAGGTTCACCACTCGAGACTGAAAGGAGGGAGGGGTTATTTTTTTTCTTCTTTTGGGATTGTTTTTTTTTTTTGTCTTCCTTTTCTTACAAAACAAACAGAACAAAGAACACGCACACGCAGGAACACACACCACGACGACCAACGCAACGCAGGGGGGGATAGCAAGGATTTGCTACAGATCTCTCAACGCCCGCTCGTCCAAGGCAGGGCGACGGTTTCACCAACACAGACAGGAAGCAGCTTTGTTTGTCACGGTTGTTCAGCGGGAGAACTGTGTCACTATCGTTTGTGGCTGTTGTACCATTGCTGTTTAAAGTCCCGTTTCCTCCGTTGTCGCTCAACCCCCCTCCGGACTCCCAGTGGCATCCTCGTTTTTAAGCAGTATCCTCCGGTGAAAGAAACTTAAAAAAACAAGGTCCTTACTGTTTGTCCCAATGGTTAAAAATGTAAACATTTTGCGAGGTTGCCTTGCATGGAGGTACTCAGAGGCCCGTCTCGAGTTCAGAGCCGTGTTGTCGGAGGGGTCTTGCCGCAATGTACTAAGGCTGGCCAGTCGGTGGCGCTGTACTGTCAGCGGTGCAGGGACTTCTGGGCCTCTTTCAGCAGAGTGTCAAAGTCCAGTGCATCATACTTGCTCTTGACAGGACCCGGACCGGCCTCATCTGAAACACACGCACGGACAAGGCCGCCGCTCGGTTTGTGAAAACAGATTTGAACCAAGAAGAGCACAAACGCCAGGAGGGCCGCAAAGCATGCTGGACGGTCTGACTGAGAGAAGACGTTCAACACCAACAGGGCCCAAAACCCTCATCCATCTACTGTGCCACAGTCAGGCTGACAAAACTGTGACGTCTTTTATAAGAATCGGGACATTTTTCCTGCTTTGTCAGGAAATTGTGGATTTTTTCTCCCTCACGGTGTTAAATTTATTGCTGAAGAATGGAGCAAACACTCGTCTCCTGTTGCTACAAGCCAAGATCCGCCTCCAGCACGTTTTGGACAGCTTGCACACAATTTTCCAAAGTGACACTTGTAACCTTCTGTGTGTGTGTGTGTGTGTGTGTGTGTGTGTGTGTGTGTGTGTGTGTGTGTGTGTGTGTGTGTGTGTGTGTGTGTGTGTTCATTACCGAGGTCTATGTAGCGCTTTCTAGTCAGCCTCCGTAGGCCTGCAGGTCCATTCAGAACAGTCTCTCGCTCTCTCCAGTGCCTCTGAGCCCCCGGCTGACGAATCTTTATCACCCCGCAGCGCTCCCTGCAAACATACACACACACACACACACACATACACATGCATCAGCTTTATGACAGTTTACTTTTGAGGTGAAGGAAATTGACAGTGGTGACAGTAAAAATCAATATATTAAAACAGATGATCAAAAATCTGAATCTGGAACAAAGATTAAAACGTTTGGGTTTGTCTGCGACTAAAGAGGAGCACTCTTATGAACTTCTACTTTTTAAAGTCATATTTAATGAGTCCTTGTGGGGGAAATCTGTCCTGAGTCAAAGTGCCAGTGAGCAGATCTTGGTTGAAGGACGCTGACGAGAACAGAGCCATCTCAGGGCTCTTGTCTCTTCTCGTGTGGATAATTTCAGAGTTCAAAGAGAAAACTTAAAAAAAAAAAAAAAAAAAAAAGGTGAGGGTCCTTTCAGACGTCTCATTGGTTAGCATTCAGAGGGCGTCTGCCCTTTATTGTGCATGTTTTTAGGGTTTCTAGCTTTTTCAGCAAACACTGGAAGATAAAAAAGACGACCAGAGGCTCAAACAGCACAAGTGGTTATTATTTACAATTTGAGTTCACAGCAGCAGAACTTCAGGCAAATAATGAAATAGCGCGCGCTAAAAGAGACTGAAAAACTGTTCCCACTAAAGTTTCAGTCTTCAACAGACGAAAACTACTTAGAGAAACAGTTATATCTACATGAAAAACAATAAATACACATAGAAGGATTTAAATTACTGCTTCCGATCATGAATTCTCTTCATCCAATCAGATGTGTCTGTTATTTTTCAGTCCATCACATCAATATTCAAAATTCATTTCTAAAAAAGTCTGGTGTATACTTGGCAGCATTTTGCAAATTATGTGTTTATAAACTGCAGAAAATTATGTAGTTACCATACTCTTCATTAATATTTTGATGTACTTCTAAATGTGAAGCACATTATGTGCACATCTAAAGGCTGCATTTATCCTCTCTCTCCACTCACACTGCTGACCATAGAGCAGAAATCAGGTCTGCTGCATCATCAAAAAAACAAAAAAAAAAAAAACAAGTTGCGGTATCTGTGCACCTCAGAATACAAACTCAGACAGATTAGGACTCTTACTCGTTGCAGATGATGACTTTGCAGTCCTCCGCTTTGCCGAAAACCTGGAAGCGTTTCCTCAGCATGTTCTGGGTCACGCTGCTCGGCAGGTTGTGGATGTAAAACACCTGACAGTTGTCCTGGCAACAGGGAAACCATGGCAACAGTCAGGACAGAGGACAACACAGGATGCCGACAGATGCGGGGAAAGAGGGGGCCGGCTGCAGGACGAGCAGCCCGACGGTCAAACGCTCCAGCGCTCGCTGCAGGGCGGGCCTCAGAGGGAAGTTTTATACTGGCGCACAAGAAAAGTGCGTTTCCAGGTTCGGAGAACTGCATGAGGGTGCAGCAACAGGAAAACAGTCCTACAGTGAGTTAGATGTAAGAAATCCGCTCTCTGTCTTTGCTAAATAAATAAAACAGGAGGTTTTTAGCATCAAGAATGCTAAACGAAGCATTATTTATTTCACATGGCCGCTGCAAAGACCCACCGTGAGGATTTACTCCTCTGTTCACGGTGCGAGGAGCGAGATGAGCTCAACGGGGGGAATTCTGAAGCTCAAAACCACTTAATGATACGAAGAACAGCACTGACACAGAAACAACATGATGCCTTTGATTTAAACTAAAGAAACCCGCTCGCTATGACGGTCTCAGGTGTGTGGTGGAATAAAGTTTTAACTGTTGGTAAAGGAAAGTTTGTGTGCTTGTGAGGCGTTTGGGTGGAGGAGACCGCTCGCTGTACCTCGTCAGACTTGGCTTTGTTCCTCTGGTTGTCGTCAGGACAGATCTCCGAGTTCTCGCTGAAGGAGGACGAGGTGGGGAAAGGGGGGAGAGAAGGGAGAGGACAGCCAATGAGATAAGGGCGGACACAAGGTGAAACTGAAAATGTCAAACATGAGGAAAAAAAGAAACGGTGAACTGCGACAAAAAAAAGGCCTTCTGCAGAGGAGCGCTCGGTGTTCGTTGTCTTTTTCTCATCCGCTTCCACCTTTTCCCCTCTGTCACTGCCTCCATGTACAGAAATAATATGAGCACTGACCTTATTCAGTGCGAGACTGTCAAATCACGCTAAGAATTCAGTTTTGGTTGGAGCTTTTTCACTGAACAGCTGCAGAGCAGATTCAGCCGGGAGACCTTCAGTTTTTTCTTTCACACGCGAGAGGCGAGCGAGCGGTTCTGACGGTCTGCATCAGCATCACCGTCCCGTCCAGCATCAGCCTCTTCTGTTTGTCCCGGCGACCAAAATAACGTATCCCATGATTCAAAGCTTAGAAATGATACATTTTTCACTGTAAAAGGTTTCAGTTCAGGAATTAGACCCCGGCGTTTATTCCTCCTGGAGGCAGGCCGTACCTGGAGTCTGTCTTGCTGGAGGGGGAGTCGGGACACAGGTGGAGGATTGGCGATGGCGAGCGAGACGCCGACGAGCGCTCCGCCTCTTCCTCGGAAGCTGGAGGCGTGGCGGCCACCGACTGGCAGTCCGACGGAGGCGAGGACGATATGACCAGCTCCGGCGGCTCGGCCACCTCCGACGTCAGCAGCGTCTCCTCGTCGTCCTGCGGCCCCTTCTCGTCCGCCGCCTGCTGGTCCTCGGCCTCTCTGGGCGGCGGGGCGCCGTCGCCGCCGCCCTGCGCCTGCAGCATGGCGCCCAGGATGGCGGCGCTGCGCTTGCGGCTCTCCCCGAGGCTCAGCGCGCAGTAGTCGTGGTCGCCGAAGCTGCGGTGGGCGTCGCCGTCGCCGGCCTGGCCCATGCGCCGCAGCTGCGCGTACAGCTCCGTCTGCTCCGGCAGCTTCCGCTGGTGGTGAGCGCGGCTCAGCCAGGACGAGCCTTTGGCGGCCACGATGGCGTTCCCGCTGGAGTCACTGCCGCCGCCGCCGCCTCCGCCGTCGCCGCTGCTGCCTCCACTCACCACTCCACCGCCTTTCCCGCCCTCCGCCGGCTTGAAGAGCTCGTCCTCCACAGGTTTGTGAGGCGGGGTGGTGGGAGGGGTGAGACCTGGGAGACGGGAGACAGATCCAGGTGGTGACTGACACACACGTTCACTGATTCAGCTGAAATCATTTAAAAAAGCGGCGAAGGCGGGACGTGATTACCTGCCGTTCCACACAGGTCCACGCTGAGGGTCTGCTCGAAAGGCTTGGTGCTGTACTGAGTCTCTCTGGTGGTGGAAACACACACATACACACACACACACCAAGTTACGGTCTGAAACACTGAGCATGAATCTAATAAGAGCCATAAAAAGGACCAACAGAAAGGAAACCAGTCCGGTTTCGGCTGACGTCCGCTGAATTCGAATGATGTTTCTCAGCTCCAATGCTACTGGCATCTCTCGGCGCTCCTCGTTTCTTATCACAACAACCATATGTACTCGGCTGTCCTCTCCCCTATTCTTCCTCTCTGCTATTCCCGGCTGTCTGTTTCTGCGTCTTCGGTTGCCATGAAAGGCGGGAGCTGCGGCGGGCGGATTGGCTCCAGGCGGGATATTATTTACCCTCCACGATGAGCAGGAGAATAAAATAAAAACGTATAAAGAGCACGGAATACTTTCTTTCTCTTTAAGCGAGGGGGAGGAGGGGTGCTTCAGAAGACGGATTCATTCTGAAGGTGGACGCACGCCAGTCCCGTGCACGGGAAGACCGCTCAGCTGGAGGAGCTCCAGTCTGGAGTCTGGATGGGAGAGCGGGAGCGCTGTGGCGCTCCGATGAAATCTCAGTACCACAGCCAGGGGTCTCCTCAGGAGGGACTGAGAGTAAACATTGCCCCATTTGGACAACTTAAGCGTAGCTGCATTGGTCTGAACGGCCATGAGGTTTTTCAAATTCCTTTTTTTTCTTCCCCCGACTCCTGTTTATGTGGTCTGACTTTGTGCGTTATCCCATAATGCACCTGTCCAACAGGGCAAAGCCATGTGATCCTGACACTAAACTAAATCTAAACAACTAAATCTGTACTATAAACCAAAATGCTGTGAAAAACAAAACTACAACAATAACCTGTCTGTAGTTACGTTCGGTATATAATTCTGTTTGTGAAGATTCTACGTGACTTTCCTCTTTGTCGAGGATTTTTAGGCCTTTTCTACCAACAACCGACTCTAAGCAAAGAACCAACACTGCCAAATAAAGCCAGATTATGTAGCATTAGATTACCTAATTGACACAAATAACCCAAATGGGATGAAATCAATTTGTTCAGATTTTTATAATTTACATCCAAGGTGATTAACCCAGTGATTTGCATGTTTACAGGCACGAGATTATTATGGCTGAAACAATCCTCCTTAATGGAATCTCTGCCTCTCTCTGAGGAAACAATCCGCTGCCGTCACGTGGAAAGTGTTTCCTCCGTCATGTGTTACAGTAGGTCGGAATGAATGACTCCTGAATTCATGTCAGAGACTAAATATTGAAACTGTCTCGGTAAAAATAGCTGCAGCATGCTGAGCGCTGGAATATTACCTCATTAAGACCCCAGGCAACATTTCTATGCATTCCTCTTATATTTTTTTCTTACAGCTGGATGTTTTCACATTTTTATAAGTATATTTTTGCAGATCGTGACGCCGAACAACGATCACCAAGCTTTGACATGGCGGTGTTATATAAATTGATGGAAAAGGGTAAATTTTCTTTTTTTAACATGTTTCTGGATAAAAATCACTTCTCAATGTTTTCTCAACTGATATTCCAACTGCTCCCAAACCCACTTCTCCTACCGAATGTTAGCCTCATCTCTAAAACCCTTCGTCAAATATATCTACAATCTCTCTTCAGAAGATGTCCGAAACATCTCAAGCTGCTGTCCTTTTATTAAAATCTTCTATCATATTTGTTCAGACTTTGACGGACTGCACGTTACAACCAGGTATAAATTACTTTTCTTGAATGTATCTTGAATGACATTAAAGGGCGTGATGCCAGAAAATCTGCAGCGGTGAACTTGCGATTGAAACGGTTCATGTTGTTATGCTGTAAATTAGAATATTCATCTTGAAAATCCAGCTTTTGCGAACGACACCGCTCGGCTCCTTCAAGCATACACAAAGGCTCATTTGGAACTTCTAGATATTTTCGCTGCTCCACGAATACCCCCAAAACTCCTGAAAGGAGGCTTCCACGATACTTAGCACACTTACACGGCTACTGGAGGCTGCACGAAAACTGAAGGAGCGCTTTGAGCGAGCTGCAGCTGCCTGATGAAGCACAGCTCAGGTACTTTATATAGACACTCACCCTGTGGACTTGGGGTTGAGAGGCAGACAGAGGCAGGCCCGCTTCTCTGCAATCAGAACAGAAAGCCTGTTACATGTGCTCGGGGGGTGTGCACGTGTGAAAATGGGTGTGTGTGTGTGTGTGTTTCGGTGCTGGGCTGCATTCACACGGCAAGCGATCATGTGGTTTGGTAAGTCGTCGATACGCAAGCTCGGATCTTAACAAGCGGTCACACTTTCGAGGCACAGGCTTAAATTAGAGCTGAAGTCTTGACTGATGAGAAGGAAATCGATGACGTACCGTCGGCGGAGCGTGCCGCGGCGGGGTATAGATTACAGGTAAAATCCAATATGAGAGCTGAAGGCTGAAGCGCGGCGGTGTGAACGCAGCCCGAGCGTTTCCTGCTCGGCTCACCGTGGCAGCAGGGGTTGGCGGGCTCAGGCGTAGCTGTCAGCTGCTCCGGCTGCGTCTCCGTCGTGGTTCCTCCCCCCGCCTGGGTGGGCAGGAGCTTGACCAGCGCTCGGCCGTCCTCCCGCTCCTCTCTGTCCCTCTCCTCGCCGTCCCTCGCCCGCGCAGGCCGCAGCCTCTTGGCGAAGCGGCTGGGGAAGGAGGCCAGCCGCCTGGAGCGCCGCACCGAGAAGGAGCCGCCGCTCTCCGCCGCCTCCTCCAGGCCCTGCGGCGGCTCGGAGGAGGAGTGTCTCCTCTCTGGGGAGGAAGAGTCTTTACGAAGCTCTGGTTTGGGGTTGCTGGAGCTGGGGGTTTGGACCGAGGCCGGTTTAGCCGGGGCGCAGGGGGCGGGCGCCGCTCTGCTGGGGCTGTAGGAGTGGGAGTAGGGAGGGCTGTGCAGTCTGTAAGGCTTGCTCACATCGAAGGAGCTGCTCTGCTGCAGGAGCTCGCGGAGGAGGGAGTTGGCCTTTATTTCCCTCCGCCTGGCGAAGGGGAGCCTCTTTGGGGCGCCGCCGGCCGTCCCCGCCACGCCCCCGCTAGGCCCCGGAGCGGCCACCAGCACGACTCTGCTGTGAGAGTTTGTGGCGGGCGGGCGGGGCGCGTCGGGCCGGGCCCGGGGCTTCGGCAGCTCGCGGTCCTTGCGCTCCCAGCCCTGCTGCTTGCGCGTGGGCAGGCAGTAGGTGTGCATGTAGGTGATGAGCTCCACCACCGAGCGCAGTTCCTTCTCCGAGCTGAACTGGGGCTTGGCCGGCTCGGCGGGGACGGCCGCCACCGCCGCGCCCTCCACCTCGCTGCTGGAGGACTCCTCCTCCTCCTCCTCTTCGTCCTCCTCCGACTCGCTGTCCTCGTCTTCCTCCTCCTCCTCGTCCTCCTCCGTGTCGTTAGCCGGGGCGTCCTCGGCGTCCTGGGCGGTGGTGAGGTGGCGATGCAGCTCGGTGCAGAGGCGTCCGGCCGGCCGCACCGCCCGGGGCTTCCGCTCCTGAGGGAGGTCGCTCTGAAGGAGGAGACACGCAGAACGGCTCGGTTCAAACACCCTGAAGGCGGTGAAGATCAACCAGCAACAGCAAGGGCTCAAGAGAAAACACATCATCTTCATTTGAGAAAAACAACGCATTGCTTCCTCAGGTTTCCTCAGGTAAACAAACAGTCTAAAACCAAGTGTTTTATCCCAATCAGTGACTAACTTCCTCCACAGTGTGAATGTGTGTTTGCTCTGTGATTGGCTGCGGACCGATCCAGCCATGGGATGGACTCCATCTCCCCCTGACAGGCTGCCGGACGAAGAGGTGAAGAAGACGGATGGATTTAGGCTTGACGTGAAACACTGACCCTCCATCCCTGAGTTAGAATTATGCAGAAAGGGGGGAGAAAAAGGAGGGGTCGTCCCACAGCCCGGGGGTCACAGGGGACCCAGGCCGAGGGCGGAGGGACCGGGACCGCCGTTTCTTATTGATCTTATGGTAATGAAGCGTGACAGTTGTGGCGAAGCGCTGACTACACTCAGAGCAGCTATCCCAGTAGAGACCGTCGTCACGGACGGCCGTCACTTAAGTCAACGTTAAATAAACATGAAGCGTCATTTTCACACTCGTGGTTGAATCAACAGCAGCTGCTGATGGTGATGGGTGGGGGTGGGGGTGGGGGAGGTTATCTGATCTCCACATGGCTTTGATTCGGTCGACTCTTGGCTTTGATTTATTTCTTCATCATCCTCATCCTTCGGGTCTTGTTGGCATAAGAAGAGAAGTGGAGTGTTGGTTAGAGAGGTGGGCTTGGGATCGGGAGTTCTCAGGTTCAATTCCCGCAGCAGATAGGTCACCATCGTGGCTCCCTGAGCATGACCCCTGACCCCCATCTGCTCCCTGGTGTGGCTGCCTACCATATGACATAGGATTGGAAAATGAAGAAAAAAATAATTTCCCCAAGTGGGATTAATAAGATATGATTAGTTTAGAGTTGGATCTCGGAGACTAAGTAATACATTAGCATAGAGATAAGAAAGTAAATCAAACAGAACGCTGCCCAGCGATCACTGGACTCTGCCAACTGGCTCAGTGTTATATAACCACCACACTGTAATCTCTACATTGGCATCTTTAATCATTTTCTGTCCTCTTGATCTCACGTCTCCCTTTTACATTGTAGTCTGAAAGTCTTCATACGTCTCTAATCAATTCTTGATCATGTACATATGTGTAAAACTTTAGGTGAGAACTTTAAGTCGAGCTGCTGGATCACCACCTCCGCTGGTTCACGTCACAAAGTGCTCAGAATGGTGCATGAGCACATTACATGCTGGTGTGTGTGTGTGTGAGTGTGTGTGTGTTTTCCCATTCAGAATCAATTGCAAAACTTCTGGAGTGGCATTTCCCATTAAAATGTAACAGCAGCTAAGCCTCTGTCAGTTATACTTTTTTCTCGCACGGGAAATAAACCATCACACTGTCTAAAGTCGTTCATGGGAAAGAAAAATGTCCCACCCAAACGACAAAAACACACATCCACGAGCACGAGGGCTCATCTTCAATTTCCTGCCCTGGATAGCGGATCGCATAGCACGCAGCAGTAAATTCTGCTTCCGACTTTGTGAGGGATGATTCAGTGTGCAGCTGCAATGAAATGGCTGATTCCATATTACTCATACAAGAGAGATGGAGCGAGAGAGAGACTATGATTCACTGTTGCCCTCTTGCCCTGTCAGTCAATACTCCCGCCATCTGCCACAGCAAAGCCACGCTACTCTAAAACTAAAGCTCCTCTCACACACACACACACACAGAGCGGCAGCGGGGTTAGGAGGGTGTGTGATGGATTCAGCGCTGGCTTATCCCCACGCTGCTTCCTCTGGGTACTTTGTATCCTCCTTACTTGAGCGGGAGCGGTCTGTGTGAAGGCTCACCATGCTTTATGCTTGTTACAAGATAAACGAGTGGTGTTGTAATCAATGGCCACTTGAAGCACAATGCTAGCAGCTATCCCATTACTGCAAAGTCATATCGCGGCCGCTATTGTAAACGTCCTCTCCGCCCCGACGCTGCATCTATCACCGGCAGCGGCTGAAGGTCTCCGCCGGCTCGAAGGCTGCCGGAGTTTGCATTCCAAAATGAAGTATTCATCATTCGGAAAATGAACAGCGCCGTTGTCACGAGACGACGCAGAGGGAAAGATATCTGACTTAAAGCCTGTATAAAGGGTGGATGTACCCCACTGCAAGTCCAGGAAGGGAAACTGATCTGTGATCTGTAGGGACGGTGCACGGTTCAAATCCTCACGGATGATAACCACAGTCCGAACCGCTCTTTCCGGTCTTTCTGTTGGGAGTTTGCATGTTTTCTGCAAGAAGAGTTTGCGCCTCACCTTAGCCAGAGGCCTGACGGGCCGCAGCTGGAGGCTTCGGTTGCTGTAGCGGCGGCCGTGGACGCCGTCTTTGTGCACGTCGACTCCCGTAGGCATGTTGGGAGGAGTCAGCAGCAGCTTCTTCAGCTGGGGAGGAAGACGAGGAGGAGACCAGTGAGGGAAAACTGTGAGGAGTGAGCCGTTATGAACTGGGATCATGGCTCATGTGAGCCTCCAACAAACTTCTCTGGCATTAGTAAAAATGGAAAATAACTTAAGTTACGAAAGAGACTAAAGTTTTTCTCCAGATTATATGGTAATTTTGAGGGATTCCTCTGAATGTAGGAACTTCCAAGCTGCATAAAAACAAACAAAATGCCTCTTGAATAGAAAGAAATGAAGAGAGTTTTCGAGATCAGAGGGCAGCGAGGAATGAACATTAAAATAAACCATGCTGTTAAGTAATGACATGTGTTGACACACTTTATTCAGATGAGCAGAAGGAACCAGCGGTGGAGGGAAGAATGGTTTATAGGGAGATAAAAGCGTCCAACATTTGGCTTCTTCGGCCTTTCGCTCCAATTTTTAATCTATATTCTGTCAACTGTTAACGCCCGGCAGATGGATGTTTGTACAAGGGAATAATGTGCAGAAGGGGTCACCGCGCTGTACATTTATCACTTCACTAAAGCTGACAGCGACATGGCACATTCACATTTTCCATTTAAGGTCTGGATTTGTACATTCTCTTCTCCGTAATAACTGAGCACGACTGCGGCTCCGTCTGCTGTCATTTGTCGCCGCGCAGTTTTTGTGTCATTTACAATCCATCCTGATGTGTTATTGTTCGGTTTCCCCTCTTCCATCAAAATCCTCGTCCCTGTTCTGTTTTTCTCTCCCACCTGTCTTTTAATCCTTTAGCCTTCTTCACCTGGTCTATATACGCCTCCTATCTCCGGCCGGCCGTCCACGCGGCTCTAGGTTGAACTCTGCCCTCTTCCTTTTCTCCGCCCGTCCCATTAAAACACAACTTGAGGCACAAAACAAAAGCGAGCCTCTCCTGAGGTATTGCTATTCAAATTGATATTAATGCGACTGTTCCTCATTCCCACACGATCCTCTTTCTCCCCTTCATCTGTCTCTTCACCCATTCATTCCGCCGCCTTGCTTCATGACAGGGCTATCAGCTGATATAAATCAGCTTAGGGAGAAAATCCCCCTCTAAGCTGCGCAGCTTTCGCTCCAGAAGACGGTGCAGAAAATACAGATGTAATGGGAATGAGGATTGGAGCGGACCTGCATGCAGAAGGTTCACCTAATGCAACGCACCCTCTGGAAGCCATATTGGAGGTCCTGATCTCCGGGGAGGCGGCGGCTCTGATCGCCTGACTGTAAACTAATGCATCCCTGATGAGGATGAATAAAATTATGAAAGTGAGGGACACGATTAGTTCAGAGGAAAATTAGGAATTCTGTTGCTTCATTTCATCCGAGTACTGGATTACTTTAAATATGCAACCTACGACTGATCAACCAGGTCCAAGATTTATACTTTCAGAGATTCAGACAAAATCAAGATCACTTCAAGTAAAAAAACAAACAAACAAAAAAAAAAAGCATTTCAGGTGGTAAAGTCTGTCGACGGTTTAATTCCCACCAAGGAGTGCCGATGATGATTCACAATTCTAGAATTAAAAAAAGACAAATATGTACGAAGGAGGAGAAGAAAAAGTCGTACGAGTGAAAAACAAGCAGAAGATTTCAGGTATCCGCCGAAGCTTATCTGAATACTTTAATTCTAATTTGAATATGAAGAGAAGAGAAGCTGAGCATAAGCACCATGTTCCAGTTTGTTTATTTTAAGGCTTCAAAAATGTGCTTAAGAATGAAGAAAAAGATCTGCTCTGACAGTTTGCAGTTTTGTATTATTAAACAGCATCAATATTTGTGAAAAGGAACACCTGCTGGGAAATAAATGTGCCTTTTTTTCTGGTGAACACTGAAGAAAGCAACAGACCGCCGTTTTACTGAGTGAGAGACGTTTGGAGTTATGTCCATTTGCTTACAGGTGGTGACAAAAAGCCAAAAAGAACCTGTTAGCTCAGGATAAAAGCTCTTCAGGAAGTCGGAGCACATCTCTGGTTTAAAGGTAATCTGCTCGATCACACAACGGTGGTTTGCTATATATTCATCCATTACTGCTAACATTTGATCATCCTCTTGATCTCAATGATGGAACGCCAATAAACGTACAGGAAACCAGGCTTCAGCCTCACATGAGGATCTTTATTACTGCTTTACGGACTTTCATGTTGGAAAACATTAATGAGAACGTGAGTAAAAAACTCCAGTCTGTGTGAATCAAACACAACAGATGGTTGTTTGCGACGGCGTCGTGATGCTGCGGGTCAAAGTTGAAGCGCATTCTATCACTGTATAGCATTGTAATGTTTTAATGAGCCTGACAGTCCCACCCATCAAAGCTGGCTGTGACCACAGAATACTATGTGGGTCAAATGACTGCGCGGGCCCGTCGCCCGCATCGCTAATGGGGCCACGGCGGCCCTTTAGTGGGCGAGCCAACTTGGCTCGGAGCGTGTGATGATGCTCCTCTGAGGATCCTATTGAACAGAGTGAAGCGCAAACTGAAGGTTTGTGTCTGAGGGAAACATTTAAGTCCCTCCGGTGCGGTGCGGGCCGCCCAGGCACTCCACTCCACCCTGGACGCCGTCCAGAGCTCTGCAGGCGGCGGCCATCAATGGGTGCTCTGTACGGCGCGAGGACTCACACATGGAGAGAGCGGCCAGACGCAGCTGCAATCACAGGTGGATGAAGTGGCATCAACACAGAAAACACGCGGAAGAAAGGCGACGGAGGTAATAACAGCCGTTTGTAGAGCTGGGCGCGCACGTAAAAACAGACTGTAGTAAAAAAGGAGATGAAAGACACAAGTGTAAAGATAAATCTGTGAATCAGGCCACTGCAGTGCTTCCACAATGCTTCATTAACAAGTACTAAACAATGTGTAGAGCAACAACATTGTCTCTCATGCACATTTTGGTATCTGGGTTTGTGTCTTTTTTCATCATGAATGGTGTCAATTTAAGTTTGAAATAACTAGTTCAACCAAAAACTTTTACTTTTCTAAGTGAGTATAAAGCTTTTCAACTTCAGTTTAAATTCACATAATTTTATTAGGTTATTTTTCAATAATTATTTTAATTTTATTGATACAATGAGTGTTAAATATTGTATTCATTTGTATTCAATTACGTCAGGTTATGGACCTGATCTGTTTGTGTCTTATATGCTTTAAAAGTCAACTTTATGATGAATTCAACTACTTTTCTGTTTTCTGTCAAGTTGTATGGCTCCTGAAACTCTACACACACACACACACACACACACACACACACACACACACACACACACAAATAAGTGCATGAATATAATATTTAAATGTGAAGTCACCTGCAGTACCGCCTCACACCAGTAGAGGGCGGCGCCACACTCAGCGCTGAGCACATGAGTGACAGCAGTCATGTGACATTAAACCACTCAACTGATGGAAAGGACACACACACACACACACACACACACACACACACACACACACACACACACACACACACACACACACACACACACACACACACACATCTGGCAGTTCCAGCAGACTAAAGAGCATAATGTTATTACAGCAGGCTTTTTCTGTGTGAGTGGACACGAATGTCAGGTTACTATTTTTTGACACTGATAGCGTACGTAATGGAAATAGAGCCGGGATGAAGGAAGATGTGATTTATCTGCGGTAAAGTGGAATAGTCTGCTTTTTCTCTCCCGTCCGGGACATTTATGATTGATTTATTGGTGTGGATTTTGACACTGCTGACATGTGATTTATCTACCCATCAATATAAAAGATCTGTAGGTGAAGTGAAAGAGCATTCACTATAGAACATTTTATATTTAGTGTACTTTTTTATATTTTACTAGGACATTTTTTTTTTAAATTCATGCAAGTGAAAAACAGCCAATCTTTGATATAATAAAGCTCCTTTTTCATTCTTGGTCCTATTAATAGTACAGCCCACTTTCCCCACAAAATGTTGGGAGCATGTGGAAAACATAAACAGAAAAAGGATGCAGTGATTTGCATCCGCCAGAGGGCTTTGCGACCCCCATAAACCTTTGGCGGCCCTGGTGGGAAATCACTGATTAAAGCTGTTTTCAGAGCCTAAAACTCTCCCGGTTTGAAACTGCTTTGAAAGAGACATCCTCCAAAATGGGATGGTGCACGGCTGCTGTGATTTCCAGTGAGAATTCAAATTCTTTACAGGTGAAAACTCTGTGTACTGAGAGAAGGGATGGGTGTGATTTGAATTTGCGGGTTGCTCAGGAGCCCATGCCGTGACTTCCAGTATTGAATCAGCTCTCAGCGCGTCGTTGCCCCGGGGCCTGAAAAACGGCAGCGACCTTCGTCTTTGTTGTTGAGATTTCTCTGGAGTTTCTGAACAGTTTGATGTTCTGCTGGACTGCAGAAAGATCCTCCATTCTACTGGTGTAGGCTTCAATTATCTGAAACGTTCCCCATGACGTGCCTCATTCTCTTCAGACAAACGACACTTGACTTGCCAAAAGCTGGCGAATTGGAAGGGAAAGGTGTATTTGCTGCGTATCGGTTTTCCTGACTTGATGCAGAACTCCCTGCGAGTGTTTTGGCGTCTCAACTCGCTCGCCGCGAACTTGCTGCCTTCAGGTGCTACCGAAACGGCGCTCAAGGGATTTTAGAAAGAGCGTTGGCAACAAAAGACGCCGGAGCGGAGGTAGAAACTGTGGCGGTAACAGTAGAAGAAGAGCGAGCTGTGCGGATGTCACAAAGGCTTTCTGAAAAGTGTCTCATCTTTCTGGCTGTCAGACGAACAAAGAAGCCACCAGCTGACTGAACGCTGCGCATCCTGGGAATAGGAGCGACTTTTTTTTAGGGGTTCTGCTGTTGAAGTAATTGAGGAGAGTACGTGTGAGGGAACAAGAGGAGGATTTCTACAGCTGTAAAATGCAGGATAAATGATTGGTCTCCGCCATAAGAACCCAGGGCATGAAGAAAAGGAAGAAAGTGAAGCCTTACATGGTGAGGGAGAAGTTCCTCTAAAAACAGAAACGTCTCCCGCAGCACCGAGCTTCATCTGGCTGAACGATAATTTGAAGTTTAAAGTCGAGCCCATCTGTCCCTGAACTCCACATCGTTACATCCCAATCTGCTGTTTAATCCTCAAACTGTTTCAGATTCACTCTTGCTTTTTATTTTAGAGTTTTTTCTTGATTATTGTAAAAAAAAAAAAAAAAGAAGAAGCAAGAAGCAGGAAGTTCATTTTGTTCATGTTGGAAAAATCCAACATTTGCAAGGTTGAATATCTGACTGACCGGCTGCCTCTCCTTCGACCTTCAGAGTCATTTGTCATTACTCGGAGGCAGACTGAACAAAACTTATTAACCAGGCTAATTTTCATACAAGTGGACTGAAAACCAAGGTGTCTCCAAGGTCAGCGCAGGGCAGGGCGGCGGCGTGTGAAGGGCGTCTTTGTTTTAGCAACAGCGGAGGTGAAGGCACGTGGTGGCGCGACCTCTCAGTACTGCTGACCTTCTGTTTTGGACTAAACAATACCATGATGGCATTTAACATATGGCGGCTGCACAGCTATGTGGCCGGGTCCTGTTACCACGCCAGCTTACTGTAAGCCACACGCTAATGGTTATTACTGCGAGGCCGCAGAGGGGTTTTTTTTTTTTTTTTTAAGAGGGGGTTTGGCTGGACTGTCAAACTACCCTGATTACTGTACTGAAACATCGAAGGTCATCTGAGTCTCTATCATTTCCACCAATTTGGAAGGAATGCCCCTTCCTCTGGTCAGTTTTCCTTCTGCGCTGGACCAGGGTTTTTAAGGAGAAAAAGACTTCTAATGGTCTGAGAACAGCTCGCTTTGCATGAATGTCATTGCTGCAGCTTTGGTGATTGTTTCTGCCAGTCAGGACTCCATTAAATTGTGATTTTTTTTTTTAATTAGACAATTTCAAAATTTGTGCGAATTATCATTTCACAATGCAACGAAATCTCAATCTATGCATATAATCCCGATCCGCTTGTAAAACACTGTGCGGCTCTGCTCCAGTGAACTGGCTGAACACATCTGAGAGAATCTGTCCACTGAGCAGACCAATTAGGACGCCGTGCTTCTGAAGCGCGTCTCTCCCTAACTGTCTAACTTCTCTGGAATTCACCACAGACACACTGAACCACTGTCTTCTTTCTGCGGAGCTTTGATGTTGAAAGTACGATTTCCCTGCTACTGTTTGTCAAATGTGTTTTTCCAACAAGTTCACGGATTGTGCTCAATATTATTCAGCTACTCTGTCGCTTATCCATTCTCTTCCTCGAAGGCCTCCCCCTTTAGTAGAATAATAGGAAGTCTACTTGCTGAAGGTTTCTATTTAATCTGCTTAACTCAGTCGGGGTTCATTTGTTGGTGTTTTTTTTTTTTTTTTTTTTTTTAAAAAGCTTTTAAATTTGGGATTTGCAGCTCTTTAGGCAGTCTAATTGTTTCTGAATGACACCTCTCGCCGCTTGGATGTGTTTCTAATTGTTCCTCGCTCCTTCTCCCTGCCCTGCCGAGCCCTCCTTCAACCTGAAGTGCTGCTCCGGCCTTTTTTTTTTTAATCAAAGATGAACAAATCTCGACTGACAGCCTTGTTCCTGCCGTTCAGCGGCTGCAAATAAAAAGGCGGAGCGGCCCGGAGAATATTTACGCTGAAGGTATTCAGCCATCCGGCGTGAGTCACGACCCCCCCAAACAATAGCGTCTTTGTAGGCCGCCGCCAAAGCGCTGCGTGGAAGAAAACCCTGCGAGCGGAGCGGAGCGGCCCCGATTGCTGTGAAATATAAGTCAAATTAAGGCGGCGGGCCGGATTCATCTTGACAAGTGCAATAAGGCCACTTTACAGCAGTAATCATAGGGCGTTTATTGCAGCCGGATTGCTTCCTGCTTCAATTAAGCTTCAGAGTCGGTCGCAGACCTGCATTTTTCTGGCAGCAGAGCAAACCCGACGCGAGGGAAAGTAGGGCACAATCTTCACTGTAAAGGGAGACGACAATTTGTTGTTCTTGTACTGAAGATATAGAGGCTTCAGAGGGGAGGGGGGGGGGGAGCGTGGCTCAGGTGCAAACAGCAGCTGATAACAAGGAGGACAGAGCGAGGGGAGAAAAACAAGGCCTGTTCCTAGAAGTGTGGTGCTGGGAACGATGGAGAGAGAGAGAGAGAGAGAGAGGGAGGGCGAGCGAGGGGCCTCCAGTAACGCACAGGGCTGCACCATCGTCCATCCCGAACCACGTGCTGACTTCAGAACTAAATGGTGAAACTTGTTTGTTGTTGACAAAATAATAAAAAAACTGCATTTCTGATCTGATTATTTTTTTAAAGCCTTTTTTTCTCTTTTTTCCACTTTTACGTATTTCACACCTCAGTTATATTAAAAAATCCTGTAGATCATGACATGATGTAGATGTTACTCTTTATTTTGATTCAGAATAAAGATATCATGGCTCTAAGGCCTTCTGGTGCTGAAGTGGTTTGACTTTTTGTCTTCCATCTTGTTTGCATGTTCTCCCTGAGTGACTGTGAAACTTGAGCGTGAGACTTGGTGACGTGAAATGTCCAGTAGGAGAGAGTGTGAGCGCCTCGCTCCGTATTTCATGTGCACAGGAGATACACACAACAGTTTACAACGCGTAGTGAAACTTATACTACACCCCATCTTACAGCAGCTGTAAAAGATAAATGTCAAAAAAAGTGAAAGAGTAAAGAGCAAGAGGAAAGTAGTAAAACCTTTAAAACAGAAAATAAAAACATAGATATAAAGGTAAGGAAAAGCGTGCAGGGAAAAAAGGATGTATTGTTCTAATGTAGAATCAGCATGTGGATAAATGTGTTTACATGTTAAAGTATTAATGTGTGTGCGCTCAAACTCCAGTAGTTAAATTGCTAAGTGGCTCTTCAGATTATTCAAAAGTGTCAAAGCTTAATAAATCTACTGGGACTGTTCTGATGGGCCCCAAAACACAACGGAAGGTTTCAGTTTCCACTTGAAAACGCCGCTTCAACAAGGCCTTAATGTTGCAGAGTGAGACCCAATACGATGCATTCAAGGACCGACTGAAAGGTAGGAACTGGTAGATGACTGTAATTCATACAAAAAAAACAGAAAACAATCTGAATTCTTACTGATGTTTTGACTGATTGTAAATTTTAAAAATTACAATCAAAAATGGAAAAAAAAATCCTTAAAATGTAGCACGAAAAGGATTCATTTGAACTTTTTTTTTTCACATAAATCGACAGAAAATTTGTGATCCCATTTTAAAAGGTACTTTAAACTGTAACAAAGTAAAACATTTCATCCTATCTATTTTATTTAACCTCTATTTATGATGAGAGCTGATTCTCATTTACAACCACGGCCTGGTCAAGAGGTGATTCAACATCTATTACGCTCTCTAATACCACAGACTCCTCCTGTTGCTCCCATCTCTGTCTATCTGAATGCTCTGTGGTTTAATCACTGCAAAGCAAACACGAAGTCCCACAGCTTCAACACAACAAAGGCGGGTTTGACTCCTCAAACTCGCCTCTTATTTCCATTCTTCCACCAGTGGGTTTTTTTTTTTTTTTTTTTTTTTTTTTGGGAACACAGAATCAGTCGGGACGGGACTGGATGAAAGGTTACTTTGTGCCTCCGCTCTCTTTTTCCTGGAGTTGAAGGCAGACTTTGAACCTCGCGGGCCAACAAGGGGAACATCAAGGTGAGCAAACCCGACACAGATTAAGATAGAGGCGGAGGCGAGGCGCAGCCAGGCGGGGGTCCGAGGGGGCGGGCGCTGTTTGAAGCGCGCTTAAAAGGGATCCACTTCTGATTTGGAGACCGACGACACAAAGCACGAGGCTATGTGAGGTGAAACTATCGCGTTCTTAAGGATATTTTTTTTTTGCAAACGAGAGGTCGAGGGGCCCGCAGAGGAGGTGGCAACGCCGATTATTTCATGTTATCCCAATAACAATGCCCAGAAGTCGAGGTGGGCGGAATAAAGGCAGCCGCCGTGTGTGGAGGAGATGAGGAAGTGCTCTTACTAGTGATGGGTCCTCCGTCTCGGCCCCCAGGGGCTGGCTGAAGTCCTCCGCACCGAGAGGAAGGCCGTCCTCCTCTTCCTCCTCGTGGCTGGGCTCTTCCTCCAGGGCGGGGAAGACGGAGAGGCCGCCCACCTCGGCGTCCACCATGCCATCCAGGCTGTCTGTCAGAGCGGCGAGCAGAGCCGCATTCTCCTCTTCTATCTGCCGGGAGACAAATCCAGCCGGGAGATGATCAAGTTATCCTTTAGTATTAAAAACAATACCATTTCTGATCACAATCACTGCACGACTGGATGTGCAGTGTGAACAGAGTGCAACATAATCAAAAGGAGACACAACATCAACCTGTGCGATTCATTATTCTGTCTCTCTCTTTTTTTTTTTTTTTTAAAGATATTTACTCTCTAGCCTCCTTTTCACTTTGGCTTCAAGTGTGGTCATTCCCAACATATGAAGACTTTTATCGACAGACCGATGGAGCTCTGTATCAGAAAGCTAATTTTAAATTTTTATCTCGCTTATCTGCTCAAACGAAAAGGAGTGAAATGGTACATTTCCCACAGAACAACACGAAACCGTGATAAATTACATGTGCATTCATGGCCACTTGCTAGCTGATGCTTTTTTTTTATACAACTTGTAAAAGCTGCGGGAAAAACTCTTTATTCAGGAATATCGTCACCAAATTTAAAAATTAAATAAAAAGAAACTTCTTCAACTTGCATCAAATATGTAATTTCAAGGCAAATCAGATTCAGCCTTGCAGCAGTCTTGATGACATTTAGCTCATTTGGGATCTAAAGATAGAATATCTATAGGCCTAAACTGGGTCATTTCCTCTTTTTTCTCCTGCTTTTTACCCTGAATAAAGGACACATGTTGATTTATGTACAATTAGCATTCTTTTCATTCAGCATTTTGAAAAACAACACTCCAATTCTGCTCATGTTAAAGGTCAAGCAGTAAAAAAACACAACAGATATATGTGTAAGGTGTAGTTAATAATGGCTGCTCGTGTAGATGCAGTGAACACAGGAGACCTCGTGGGACCTGCAGCATGAAGGAAACACCAGCACAGATAATTAACTACATGGAAATAAAGTAGCCACAGCAAAATTTGCTGCTTTTTTTTGTTATTCTCAAGGGTTTTTTTTATCCCCACCTATGTGAATTGTTTTCAAAATGATAAAAAGAGAAAATAATTTTTCATTTGTCTGGAAGTGATCATCTTCTGCGAATGTTTTGACAGTCCTGTACCGCTACAGTCGCTCCTTTCAGTCCGATCTGCTGTTATTTTAAACTTTTCATGCTGTTTTAATGTTTTACAGCAGTAGAAATACCATTAACTCTAATATTGGTGACTTTTGGTGTCACACTATGAAGGCTCACAGTGTGTAAGAGTTAAATCTGTTGCTGCGGGCTTTTCTCGCCTCGTATTTATGGTTGTAGTCCAGATGATCTCAGTCTCACCTTTAACCTTTGTAATGAGACCGATACACAGTTTTGCTGAAACAAGATTTTTATTGAAAATCGACTACTCAGCATCGGCTCCCTCTCGTTCACCGTGATTAATGTGCTTCAGCTTGGTTCTCCACTATCTTGGTTTTTCTGTGATAATGTGCCGCCAACTGATTTCTTTCTCCAACTTACACACATAAAAAAAGGCCCAATAAGAAAAAAAAAAAAACAAAAAACATGTTTATCTGTACGTACAGTCCAAATTTTGGCTCTATTTTTATCCCCTCCATCCATTCTGACACACACACACACTGGGGTTGTTTACTGTTATGGAGCTGCCATCTTGCTGAGAGCAGGGTCTGCTGGAGAGGTGATAGCACGGCTGGCCTACGGGAATCCGGTGAGCTTCATTCATCTGTCTCTCTCCTATATCATCCGGCTCGATCTGTCCCTGCCTGCCAAACTATTTATTATTAAATGTATTCCCTGTCTCTCAAGCTTTCCGCCTCCATTTTTCCTCCCTGCTGTTGAGATTTAAGTGTTCCTCAATCAAACTTTAAGCGCCTGCTATTCAACACTTCTTCATGCATGTTGATTACGCCTCAGGCTGAAAGCAACATGTATTACGCCTCACGTTAGAACGTCACGTCGTGGTATTATCCATCTGCTTGCACACGTGCAGGAGAACCATTTACCATGGATGTGATGCGAATGTGCCGTGGCAGAGAAAATGTTCTGCTGACTGTGAGCATCGCCGTAAGCCGTTATCCCCACGGCAGAATCGTGTTACTATTTTACCGAACTCCTGTTTACTGAGCGAGTGACTTCATTTATGTTGTGCCGACTCCTCCTGACAGAAAGCATCGGCGGTTCAGCTCTGCTTTCTGAGCTCCTCCAGCGTGCCTGGTGTTTATCTCAGCTGTTGCTTTTCACCTCCAGGAAACTCTGACGTCCAGACCGCGCAGCGCCTCCCCTCCAACTGGCTGATGTAACTTTAGCTGAATGAATTCAACGAGGGAGTCAGTCCTCGTCCAGACCCACATAGCGCCAACAGCTCAGGTAATGTGTCACGGCAACACTTGGCCGCCATCATGCTAACCTCATTAACACAGGCCTACCTGAGCAGAGTACTTAGTTACATTCTGCTATAATTAGTAAAGCGACTGCAATCCACTGGGAATTCTCCTGAACTTCCACAGCTTTGGCTTTAGGTGCCTGAAATACCTGGTTAGGTTTAAGGTACTGATTAGGATTTAAACTGCTCAGACGTGGAACGCTAACAGAGGCTGCAGGACATCAGGTAAACACAAGGCGGCGCTGTTGAGTGATGTGAAAATGACAGGATTTACTAATGTGTTTGTCTTTGTTCAGTCAACGAAGGAGCGTCACACTAAATGTTTCTGATCGCATCTCAAACTGTTTGGAGTGTTTATTCTCTGGGCCATTAAGTCTTGTAAAGGAATTTGTGGGATCGATGAACTCCAATAAAAAGGGGAAAAGGAAGTAAACAGATTTGAGAGTAATGTGATTGATTGTGGACACGCATCAGAAATAAGCATTAGACTCCCACCGAACCAGTGCCATTTCAACATCAAAATATTACCACGCAACTGATTAGGTTTCTGTGTTCTCTGTAAACAACAAGGGTCATTTTAGCATTTTGAAAATGATCTGAAAGGTTTCATTAACTTAATTATTCATTCTGATATTTAAACCAACCCACAGATATTATCGGATCATTAAAATTAAGATTATGATATGATCTGCGATAAATAAAAAAAGTGATGTCTTTGTGCTTAATTTGTTCTTTAAATGCACTGATGTTGCTATGATGTTAAATCTGTTCGTAAGGTTTCATTATCTTAACCTTTCTAATGTGACGGCAGTACTTTTTTATTCACTCTCTCTAAAGTTAAACATACACGATCAATACCTTCAACATGGGATTAGTTTCCAATATATTATTGAGTCAGGAGACAGTTTGTCTCCTCGTCGCTCTATTCATTACGTGTTTATAATCAAACGTCGCCAACGGCCTGCGCTGCTGTATCGGGGTGATCAATGCAGCACTGGCATGAATACGATACAGCAGGAGAACAGGGAGAGCTGTTTTTCCTCATGAGCTCAGTGTGGGGGATGGAGAGGACACACTGGACAGGTAAATCTGTATCTCTCTCAAAACTAAGGAGAATATTAAGATATAGTGCGAATAAAGATATGAAAAGACTCAACACAAAGGTTGCAGATCAACACAGAGGGAGTACAGTGAACAGCATAAATACACACGGTTAGAAGACTTTCAAAAGGAATTGAAGAGTTAGATTAATGCACGTCTGCTCAAAATCCTTAACTGTAGCACATCTTAAAGACGAAGCATCTTGATGTTGCACCTCTCATAAAGATGATGTCGTCTATTACTGTTAATGCAGCGCTCCTCATATTTCCTGACATGTCGGCCGCCTCGTAAACTTTTGCTTTGCGTCAGCAGTCGGAAGACAAACACTCACTTAGACCTCGCCTAATGGTGATCGAAACGGGGATAAAAACCCGGAGACGCGGAGACGAGCAGAGACGGCCTGCGTTCCCTTCACATACATTCCCATCATGCTTTGCCTGTCTTCATTTAACCAATACTCTGTGGTGCGTCGCAGCATCAGGGCAATTTCCACCAGCAGAGTTACATTACACAGCCAATGATCTGGACCTAAATGCTACTTTATATCTGTGTTGTTGTCTTTTTACTCTCCAGATGCACTCGATTTAGCGTCTGTAACGGGACGGCAGGACTTGGCTGCGGCTGGATACCTATAGACAATCGATGGTCCGGGGTTGTCTTTCACGATATGGACAAACAAAGAAGGGTATTCCCTGAATGCATCCAGGAAGGGCACCAGATACCGGAGCCAAAGGGCTTTTTACTGGACTCCTGTAGAGCGGCCAAGAACGATCCGAGCCGAAGGCCTGCTTCAATCATCGCGTTACAAACTGCATAACTGCAAATGACTGTCTTGGCAGAGCCCTCCGGGGCACGCTGCATGTCCGGGATTCAGCCAGGGGCTCAGCTGAAGGATCGGCGCTTTTGCACGTGTCAACAGCAAAGCTCCCGAAGCCAAGATCTATAAAAGGTATGGGCTATTAAAGATGTGCTACGCTGCTGAAATGACCAAGCGAAAGTATTTACTTGAAAAAAAAAAAACCCGTCGTTGAAGCCAGTAAATATCTCTATTAAACCTTGAAGTGTGTTGCAACTTTATAAGTTCACTTTCTTTGTTATCGAGGCTGTACTGACGGCAAAATAACGAGATAGACGAGCATTGATTCAGATGACTCACACAGTGTTTTGTTTTGAAAGGGTCTGTACTGTTTGACATTTAACGGCGAATTGAGGAGTTCTGCCCCAGAATCTGAAAATATCTGTATCTTTTGGTGTGAAAAGCATCAAGCCGCCTACTAGACCACAACAAAAAGATCCTGCCTCAACATCTGCATTTTCAGCCTTCACTCCTGGTAATGCAAGATGTCAGCTGACGGCCCTTTCACCTCTTTCTGTGTGAAATTTACATCTTCTCACTGTGTGTGGTTTTCTTTGCTTTTCACCAGACGTCAGATCAACTGCACAGGACAGCTGAGTCGTCCCGTGCTGCGGCAAGTAACGGCTCACCTCGAAGAGCTCATCTGCTGTACTGTAGTGGATGGAGGCCGGCGACTCGTCGGCCGGCTGGTCGCTGCACCACGGCAGCTCGCTGAGGCAGTTGACGCTGTCGAAGTCGCTGGTGTCCAGCTGGGAGAGGTCGATGTCCGGGAAGTCGGTGTCCAAGCGGTCCGAACACACCTCCTCCTCCCCATACTGCAAACGACACAGAGGGAAAGGTCACGTTAATCAAACATTCCAATCAAAGAACAGAAAGAGGAAGGAGAAGAAAAAAAAAAAAAATCACATCGCACAAAGTGAGTGAGAAACTTTTAAAGATGCGTATCTGAAACAATTGGAAGTGCTGATCTCAGCTGGAGGAGCCTCCAGTGAGATGTGAAATGTGCCACGAGTGTCTGACACTTCATTATTTCATTTCATAACAAAGAAAAGTGTGTGCTCCGGAGCACGACACAGCAAACAATGAGAATTCAACCGTTTCCTGTTTTAACCACCCAAAGCAGGTGTTTTCTCTGAAGTCGGATGCATTGTTCGAATTAAAGCTTCAGTCCCCCATCAAAACCAGCCTTTCTAAAATATGTATGAAGTCAAAGGCACTTTGGGTAAAAGCCTCCATCATCTGGCACATACTGTATATTCACTGTCTGAGTCACGAGCAGCGCTCATCAACAGCTCTTCATCTCTCAACAGCTACTCATTAGAGATAATGAGACTTCCATGTTAGAGGAGGTTGAAGAACTGAAACCAGCAGAGGCATCTGCCATGTCACGATGCGGCATTAAGACGTAAAATGTGTCACATACACTGGCAGTCATTGTGGAAGAGCTCCCCGAGCACTTAACCCGCACATCTCCCCCCAGCTCACAACAAAGTGCCACCGTGACCCGAGAGGTCTCCGGGTGATTAGTTCCCCTTCGTTGGCTGATGGGATGTTAATCAGTCAAATGAGCTCCTCTGTTTACTCCATCTGATCTGCGGACTCTTTGGTCACAGTGGCACATGGCAGACTGAGATGCTGCTTTTGTTTTTTTTTTTCTCTGCGTTCATCAAGTCAGAGAAGTGATGTGAAACACCGGAAACCCTGTAGAGTCTGGAGAAAAGTCTCACATGTGCTCCGAACTTCATGCCTGAGCAAAAGGCTGAACTGGGGAGAAAAGAACCAGAAAACACAAGAACAAAGATCATAAACTTCTCTTTCAGGTTACCATCATTATGGTTTTGCAAATGTTTGTTCAGGATTGAACTTTTCAAACAACCTTGGGAAGATCTTTGGATCACTTTAGGTCAATACAGGATCCTGAAAGCCCCCCACCACCCCATGACTCTACTGATGCTTTTCAAGACAATCATGAAACACTATCAGCCCCTTCGAATCCTGACCCCAGAGAAGCAAAAGAGCATTTCAACCCTCCTCAAGAACAACTAGCTCTCCTCAATAGATCCTCTGGACGAACAATTAGAGCCCTAAACCTCGCAGTAAAGACGTTCAGTGACCCATTAAACCCACCGAACGGCCCAGACACCACCTAAAGGAACTCTAAGCCTCTCATGAATGCCATTACAACGCCAGCAAGGATCCTTGGACATCTTTGGAGACACTTGAAACTTCTGTGATTCCCTCAACACAGATCTCTGAAAGCCTCCTTAAATCTTCAGAATGCTTTCCTCATTGACCCGGAGTTCCCAAACGTTGACCCTTGGGAACCTTCCTAAATCCGCCAACCCCAGGAACCCTCATAAATCTATATCATACAATACATAAACCCGTCTAAACACCTACAAATAATCTCTAGAAACAACCAATCCAAATAAAAAGAAGAAGAAAAAAACGAGATTTGTAAATGTTTTCAAGAATCTTTCAAATGATTCCAGGAACATGTGAAAATTTCATGCAACTTCCTGAAACTCCCAACTTCCCCCACAGAGCTCTCAAACTCTGCCTGAGGCAGAAATAGTAGCCATGTGGTCTGCAGTCACAGCACATGGCTGGGATTCAGACAGAAACACACACGGGCCACGTCACTGTGAGAAGAAGAGCAGGAAGTGTGTATACGTGACTCACAGTAAAAGGAAATGGCAGAAGTCTCCAGGGTAAGGACAATGAAAGAGGAAATCTTTGGGGGAAAGAAAGAAGAAGAAGAGCATAAAAAGGGGAAAGGAGGAGGGGGGTTTCAGGAGAAGAGAGCGGTCCGACTGGATTCTGCAAAACAAGACATGCTTACTCAACATATCTGTGTTCGCACGTGAGAGCCGGTCAGGGCAGACGGAAAGACCAACATATGTGAATGTAAGATGAGCAAACGTGCTCTGTAACTGTAAATATGAGTCAAACACCCACACACACACACACAGGCGCAGACACACACACACACACACACTTCCTCCTCTTCACACTGCTGACAGACAGGGTCGACCAGTTAAACGGTCGCTCAAACTCAACCGAACAGACGGTTTTTCAGTTTCCCTCAGACACGATCCATCCTGAAACTGATCCGCAGCTCTTAAGCTAACACCTCGTCAATAAAGCTTCAACAGCACTGTAATTATCATCACCTTTAATAGTGTGCTGTGACAAAAAAAAAGCAACACAATCAGAGTTTCCCAACCCAAATAAAAGAAACCAGCTTGAATGAATTTAATTAATTTGCTTGAAAGATGAAACACAAAATCAACCTTTCTATATTTATATTGCACATTTCAGGCACTAATTATCCCTCAAACTGCTTTACAGGTGATTAATGAAGAGAATTAAAAAATAATCCTTTCTCACATAAATCCACACGCATACAGTTGGTAAAATGAGGTGAACATGGCCATAAAATGAAATGTGGAAACCAAGGGCTCAAACAGGTAAGTACTTGCAGAAAAGAAAAAAAAAATCATAACATTTGCAAATTAGGGGAACAGCAGTAAGAAAAACAGAGAAGTTGAGAGGAGGCAAAAAGTGAAATAAAATATGCAAAAAAGAATTGAATTAAAAAAAAATTTAAAAATTAGACAAAAAAGTTTTTAAATGAAGTAAAAACGGGATTGAAAAATGTCATTAATCACAGTATTTTAAAGAAACATTCCTGTTGATTCCATACTGTATGTACAGCAGATGTTTGTGGTTTTTCTCTACACAAAATTACACGAACTTAGAGTTAACTCTAATAAATAATTTAAACAAACTTGAGGGTCTTTTGCCTTTTACTAAAAATCTTTACGTTTCATGTTGCTTATGGCCGTCCAGTCGGAGGATCTGCAGACCTCAGAGCGACTCTTCAGTCACATGCAACAAGTGGAAACAGCCCGGTTAACAAGCACGCCTTTAATTATTCAGCGGAAGTGAAGATCTGATCTGCGTGTTGACGGGAGTCCCTCCTTTCTGCCGTTACCGTCATGACGAATCATCGAAAACAATTTCCATAAAAGCAATTACCAATATTTATATTGGAGCCCAAAAACTACCAGTGATCATCAAGCGGTAAACATCCATGATGAATTAACAATAAGCTGTAATAATTAATTATTCCAGCTTCCAGGAGGCGGTCGGTGATCATCAGTCTATCGTCCCCCCCCCCCCCCGCAGTCACTGCCTCATTACTGATGAATCTCAGTCCACGCTTTACAATCGTTGCTTATACATTCGAATAGATTGTAGGAAGTTTTATTTTGCCTTGTTTCTGATTACTCGGCTCTAAACATGCTCGTGTTTGTCATGTTTCTCATGGCTACCTTTGTATAATGAATGCTCTTTCTGCGGTTCTCTGCACACACTGTCGACTTCTCAGCACCCAGAAAACCACGTCCGGCTCAACGTTTTGAATCATTCAAATGTTTTGCTGTATTCATGATCTCTCGCTTGTACAGCTCTGATTTACAATCGCATAGTAGCTCAAATACTACTGTTTCAGGGCTGCCTGTCAGAGTGTGTGTGTGTGTGTGTGTGTGTGCGCGTGTGTGTTTATTATGGTCAAGCAATAGTTTATGGCTTCATAAATTACTGAGCTGAATGACACAGTAAACAAGAGAATACAAATAAAACCTATGATGTATGAATGGAAGGAAGGAAGGAAGGATGGATGGATGGATGGATGTAAGGAGAGGAAAAGCTAACGATGGGGGGATGGGAGGGTGGGAGAAGGACGGCAGAGAAAAAAGCTGATGGAAAGGAAAAAGAAATAAGCAAGAGGGTGGAGAAGGAGAGTGGAATAAGGTGGATACAGGGATGAGAAGGAAGATGTAGGTCAGAACAGAGGAGAAGAAAAGGATTGTGGGGTGCAGGGAGGGAGGGGGGTGCAGTCGTGACTGGATCGGGAAACGGAAGGAGAGGGAGAGGAGGAGTGGGGAAACGAAAGAGAGAGGATGCCCTCTATAAGACCCTCCCACTGCTTCCTCACCCTCCAGTTGCTGATGCAGGTGTGTTTTCACCTCGCTCAGTGTGTGTGAGAGTGTGAGTGTGTGTGTGTGTGTGTGTGTGTGTGTGTGTGAGAGAGAGAGAGTGTGTGTTCGTTAACATGCGGCTCACATCCCACTCACGTGTGCCTGACTCATCCCCCTCCGCCACTCGTTGGCCGCTCGGCTCATCACTCTTTCCCTCTCTCTCCTCTTTAATCTCACGCTCCTCTCCTCCGTCTTCCCTCATCAGGCTCCTCTCTCCTCCTCCTGCTCTATCCTTCATCCACCATCCTTTTCTCTCCATCCACCTTCATTCCTGCCTTTTTCCATAACTCTCCTTCTGTTTTCTTCCCCTCTTGATTTTTCTCTTTTCTTTCATCTTTTCCCTTTTTCCTCTCTCTATGAGCCAACAATTTACTCCTCGTTCGCTCCTCCTCTCTCCTCCTCCATCCCACTTCATCTTCATTCCCGTTTCCCGACCTTCACTTTCTTCTTCCTTTTCTTCCCCTCCCCTTCATTGGCCTCTTTTCCTCACGCTCACCTCTCTCCTGACTTTCTTCTCTTCCCTCCATCTCTCTGCACCCTCACTATGATCTCCTTCTCTTCTCCCCTTCTTTCTATTCTCTCCATCCTTCTCTCTCTCTCTCTCCACCTTATAAACTTGGAGGACAGGCTGATTGATTTCTTTGTTTCCACTCGGCCTCTTTTCCTCCACCATCGTCCCTCCATCTTTGACCTCTTCTCTCGATTACAGCCGTCAATCAATAAAAACATCCTTGGGCATGACACACACACACACAAAGGCACACACACTCACATACACACATGTTGGTAGAAAGTGGGTAAACTGAACACGCACACACGTGATTTCAGAGGCCTGGCGCCCACATGCCGAACGCCTTATATGACGCTCCGCTGGTGCGTCCTGCTCTCTGTCACACACACCCTGCCGACACACACTCGACGCAGGACATCCCGCGCATACAAAACGACTCGCACGCAGAGCCCACATGTGACATGCGTGTTAGGATCCTCGCTGCAGCACCAGAAGACGATACGCCGCCGGTCGATGCGGCGGAGGCGCGTCTGCAGCAGAAGCCGCTCCGACGGCCTCGCAACGCGACTCGGAGACGTCGGGAGGAGGAAGCGGGCCGCTCGGCAGGAAGCGACGCCGTCCGCCGCTCCACCGTGCTCAGGTTTCATTTTTCCTGCAGACATGATCGCTACACATCCCTCCGATTGTCTGGGAACGCTCACCTCTGACCTCCAGCGTACACTGACATCCTTCTGTTTGTTTGAGAGGTAATTTCACAAATATCAAGGAAGCTCTGGGGTCGAGAGACCTCTGCATCGGCTGCAGCCATCTGAAGCTTGAGCCATTGAGTTTTTACTAAAAATCAAGAAAAGCCCAACATAAATCACTTCGTTGGAATTGGAAGATCAGCAGCAACAAAGACCTACTGAACCAAAAGAGCAGAACGACATGCAGCGCACGCCAAATTCTACTGGAATTGAACCAAATCAGCCAATTAACAATGCATATTCAGGTTCTCTGATCTAGTAAAGAAAATCCAATCGGTTTCTGTAACAATAGATTTGAGTTGCAAAAGAGTTTAATGTATCAGAAATTTCCCATTATACCACAACAAACCTCAATCTCCAGCTTCTCAAAGCTCCCCTCAGAAATGAGTGTTTACTTATTTAGCAATAACTGGCAGAAGCATTGTTAGCATGCGGGATCAAAGGCAGAGAAAACTGATTACGCTGAAGTGGTTTGGGAAGTTTTTGGCGGCTGTTTTTGATGCTTGTTTCCTTTTGAATTCTAATTTTCAGATTGCTATGGGTCACTGTTTCAATCTAATGGAAAGAGCTGAGAAATCCAATTTGAATATTGCTGCTGTGCTCAATGAAAGACAAAGTATTCCCGGCCCTCAAAGTCGAACGGACATTTCGGCTCTTGGTAGCAAATGCAGCATTTGGCTGGCCCTTTCTTGGAAAGCGTAAAGTGAAGTCATGGTCAAGTGTTTTTGGGTTCCTGTGTGGAATGTTCCACTGGCTGTGGGACAGATAAATGCCCTGCATCAGTATTCTTCAAAGAATAAGATCCTCAGAACACATTCTTCACGAGCACACGCCAGCAGACGGCCCAGTGTTTGACTTCTGAAGCGATGTTTCAGTGTGATGATGGTTGCTGTTGCACTAAACTCCCGCAACTGAAGGCAGAACGCCTCAGCTATAGTTGAGAGTCATACCAAATAGAATTGTCATCTCACAGCGTAGGAAAGCCTCATGCTCCTGCTCTGGGTCAAACTCAGTTCATACCGTGATTAGCCCAGCAGAGCAGTCAAACAGCCCAGAGCCCCGAGCAGCCAGTCTGTACCTACATCTGCATGGCGGCGTGCGAAATCTCAGTGCACGGCGGTAAAATAAAACGTGAAATCTCAGTGCACAGAGTTAAAAAGGAAACTCGCTCTTGACACTCCGCCGAGGTGGCCGTGAGCAAAAAGACTCCACGAGTCTGAAATGTGAATATAAATAACAGATTTTTTTTTCCTTCTTGTGCTCAGTCATGCTTCTGTGAGAAAAATAAATGTCTTGTGCTTCGCAAAAGAAAAAAACAATCTAAAGAAGAGAAAGACCTCTTCTTTTCCGTTCCGAAGGTGCAAAAACACAACAGCACCTCGGGACTGAAAACATCACTCAATGTGTTGTTGTCTGGATCCATTATGGCTTAAATGGGGCATTGGAATGGGCAGATTAAGCAAATGAGCATGAAATTAATGAAGAATACAGACATCTTTGAAGTATTGAAAGGGCATACATCAGGGGAAATTGAAATAAGTTCATTGGGAGTTTAGCGGGTTTTAAATACGGAGGAAATCTAACACCGAGATACAAGCAGCTGCAGAAATAGTTAAAAAAAGTGCGCAATAAACGCAGATCAATTTTCTGCTAATTGCAAAAACAAAATGTCGCTCAAATCTAAATTTCACGCATTGCCTTGACCTTTGACCTTTTGAAGCCTATAAATCCCGCCGGCTAATATCTGCTTGTAAAGGGCAGAGCGGCGTGATAACGGCAGGGCCGGGGTGTAGAAAAATGAAGTGTGGTGACTTCCATTTGTGGTTAATCTCTGCCTTAGTAACAACACTGAAAACCTACTGGCCCGTTCAGTCATAAAGAGCCTGCCGGGAAAATCACGCATTAAACCGGCGCTATTTATAGCCGGGGCGGCACGTGGGAGAGCTATCTGGGCTAAAATGAGCGAGTGGATGTGGAAAAGGCCAGCCAGATTCTGCGGTGGTGCTGGAGCATGTGGATGCACCAGGCTGCATCCTGCACTTCTATCTTTAAACACACCCAGACACGCACACGCTGACACGCAGGGCACATTCTTTGGAGGGTTATCGCTTGTTTGACTTCACACGGCGAATCCGAGGTAAAGCTTCAACTCACAGCCATCGGGGTTGCTATTAATAGTATTTTGGAATTAATAGTTACACAAGCATTTCTTGGAGACGTCTAAAATGATCTTATTAAGTGAGTTAAGCCTTTCAAGGGGCGTTAGCAGGTTGATACAATAATAATATGCTTATGGGTTTATTTAAACACAGATCATACGTATGTTTGCACATGACACCCTCTAGTGGTGAGAGTTGTAATGGACGTCTGTCACAAAGCGATTGACACAAATTTTGGTAGGTTAAAGCAGCAACATTTGTATTTGTCACCTGATTAAAAAGAAATAAAATGTTGGCAGTTAACCTCCTGATATCAGCTCAAACTGATTTTAGTAGCCTACTTTGGTTCAGTGATTCATTTCACCTTTGGCTTAAATGATGGTGCAACAAAGATGCCAAACAGCAGAGGAACTTTATCACCATTATCGAGGTAGAATATAGGACAAGGCTTTTGGACTGGTACACATCTGATTGCATGAGGATAAACGTTAACTTGAGGATGGACTGCTTTTGAAATGATTTGTCACTGAAGCAATGCTGAAACGCTTCGACAGCAGGATCAAACCACCAGGAGCGCAACTCGAGCCCAACCTAAAAACTAAACAACAGAGTACAAATCAAACTTTGATCTGTCCTGAAGGGTGTTTGAGGCACAGACAGTTGGGGAAAAAGCGGCACACATGCGTGCACATGCTCACAAAGGAAAATCCAGCTGTTGCATGTGCTTGGTAGTAATGTGACAGTTAATTGATCCGCAGAAAGAAATCGAAGCGCCCGGCTGCCGCTGTCCAGCCAGCCCCACGTCGGGCCTTCTGTAATGTTATGTAAGGTCAGTCACAAGCTCAGTCATGTGACGGTGAGTCCTCGCCAGTGTTCTGGACTGTCCAAACTTCCCTTTAGGCACACACTCACACTCGATCAGATGCAGCACCAGCACCATACAAGGTCAAGCTCTCTCAACTCTGGGCTGTGGATCACAGGAGGGTGAAGGAAAGTCTGCGGAGTGAGTCCCTGGACGTGAAGAGCTCTCTGGTTAGTATGGGCTTCAGCACCGCCACGTCCTAATCACTGATGCAGTGGATCAAGAGGCTTTACACTCCCAAATATAGGACTTGGAGTGAAGACAGACAGGTAGCAGAGCCACAGTAATGCACAACTACTTTCACTCAATATGAAAGCAGAACAATTGGATTTTTCTTGTTTTTCCATCCATCACCATTGACAAGCTTCTGCCTGATATGTTTTTAAATTCTACTACACACTTTTTGTAATATGAGACAACATATTGGGACCAAAAACCAAGTGAAATCTGAAGCTCAGTTTGACTAAGACCCGGTTTTCACGACACTTCTTTTGTGTTTTGGGTGTGCATTTACACGACAGGAGCCGCTGAGGGGCGATGATGGCTGAATATCAGTGTCTTAATAATTCAGAGGTTATTTCCCAGAACATGCAAGCCTTACAAATGAAGCCTGGAAGGAACTGAACTCCAATGACCTTTTGTGTGGGAATCACTTTGTGACAGTAAGACATTACCTGAGATAACCAGGCAATAAAATACAACAGCATAAAAGTGAAGCTCCGATGCACCTTTAACACACAAGCCACACTCTCCACGTGTTGACCCACGTCAGAGGCTTTCCTGAACTTTGACTCACCAAGCAGAGGACCCACTTCCACAGGTTGGAGCTTAACTTCAGACATGCGAAGACGTTCCTCAAACATGTTTTTTGCCTCGGAGAGACACTTTTATGCGTTAAAGGAGTGAGGAGTGGCATACCTGTGAAGGTTAAGTGACGAGGCGCAGTCCATAGAGCTGAAAAATGATTACGAGCGGAGCCGGATGGCGAGCGGTAATCACGTTCCAGCGCCGCACACTGAAGCGACATGGAAGATGTAAAGTGGGGTGCAAGGCGGGAGACTCCGCTAAGCGTCCCACTGCCTTAACTCTCACTTTCTTGTAGGTCACTTTGACAGGAAGCGCTTAACAAATGAGGCCTCAGAAAGTCCAACACAGCGCTCCAAGACCCCGATAAATGAGGGCGTGAACACTCCGGATTGAGCGATGAAACCCGAGATTGCGTTAGCCCATTTTAGGTTCTTCTACAAGTCTTGATTCAAGCTTTAATTACCAAACACAGCTTGTGGGTTTGAAAATCCGGGGAATCTTTTATTTAAATACTGAAATGTATTGTTGTCAACAGAGTAAAGATGGGTGAATTTTCTTAGTATTAAAATGAGTACAACTGATTTCTTTAAATAAAAAGCAAGAAAAATCTCAAATCTTTACAAGACAAATCTGAAAAAAAAAGAACTAATTACCTTCACTGTGCATACAATCATCAGAAAACTCTTACAGCAACATCCGCTTGAAGTAAATCTCACATTTAATTATGTTCACATACATTCTCTACATAATTATGTGCCTGTAAAGTCATGCAGTGACCTTCTGATGCGCACGCCGATAAACAAACGCTTGGCTGTGACATGACAGACGTCTGCGACTGTTGACAGGTAATGAGGAAAAGACGCTCCGCAGTTTAAACTTCCCTGCTCATTTTTTCCTCCGCGTCATGGAAGGGATGTGCTTAATTACAACCAACAAAACGGATGCCCCCGTTGCCCCCCCACCCCCTCTTCCACTCCATGTTTAATAAGAAGCCACAAAAAGCCAATTATGTGCTGTTTGATTATTGAGGTACAAAGTCAGACAATGAAAACTCACAAGGGTACAGACGAACGCTAAATTAGGATGCAGATCAATGGGAATCATTATCTCATGCTGTTTAATCTTTGTTTATCCGGAGAAGCTTGACTGAGCACCAAAATGTTATTTTTCAGGCGCAATCTGCTTTACATTCACAAATTTAACACCGAGTCTCTCCTACAAGCCGCTTATTAACCTGGAAATATTAAAATATTATAAACCTTTCACACATAGTCTGGGTACAGTTTTTCCAGAGGGGATTGTGGAGGATTCCCCCCTCTGTGGTCTTTGTATTTCCAGTTTCTCACACATGCTGTCTCACATAAAGAGGAAGTTTTATATTGAGCTAAATGGCTCCTTTGAAAGTTATCTGAAACTGTTATGAACACCATAAACTTTTTGCTGATGTTCTGAGAGGCTTGGAAAAGATTGAAGCGCCTCATGATACAACCTACAACTGTTAGAATTGTGCATTACATCTAATTCATTATTGTATTAATGACATGAATTAATATTGAACATATAGTTAAAAAAGACCATATGAAATAATGTAAGAATACCCACAGTAAAGTCAATGAATTTCTCAGTTTGTTAAGATGACAATATATTAAAAAGCATGTTATTGAGTTATGCAGCTTGTAGAAGATCAGCAGGAAATTAAATTCTTACTGGAGAATTAGACGTGCACCACGCTCCTAAATGGTATTTAATATCAGAAGATGTAAACGGCTACAATGGCAGCCACTTTATTCCTGATAATCTAATTTGCAATGCAACAGTATCCTCCAGTGTTTTGTTGTGATTAAGTTATACAACATCTAAATTTTTTAATGATGTTCAGGTGTCAACTTAGGGATAATTTGGCCCGTTGTTATCTCCAGGAGAATACTCCCAGGTACACCCGAAGCAGGCATCACAGCTGCTGAGAGTGTATCGCTGAGCCGGGAGCCGGGGAGAGAAACTGCTGAGGAATAACAGCGAAGACACGATGAAGTCTTCCAGAGTTTGATTCTGGTAAGCGAAACATGTTTCCGACAAACCGGGGTGTCGTGTCTGATCCTCGCAGGAAGGGGGAGGAAAACGCAGAGTTTGTCACTCTGCTCCCTCCGGAGTTCCTCTTTCCTTCGTGGAAATGAAAGATGAACGAGGGGAAAGGAGAAAAAAAAAAAAAAGAAAAAAAGAAGGGGTAATGGAGACGCGATCCAGAATACAGATCTGCAGTGTGAGTCTTTTTTGAGTTCAGTGGTTCATTCAGGCGCTTCATGTACGGACAACTGTTCCCATGTTTGTTTGTGTGTGTGTGTGTGTGTGTGTGTGTGTGTGAGGCTATATTTAGCCGTTATCCTGGTCTCATGACCAGTTCTTCCACAGGCTGCTGCTGACTTGAGGAGCTGCTGCCAGACACAGATGACCCGCCACGCACGCACACACACAGGAACACACACACACACACACACACACACACACACACACACACACACACACACACACACACACACACACACACACACAGGAACGCGCACACACACACAGATCTTAAAGCTTGATGATGCAAGTGAATGGGGATTATTGTGGAATCAATCAAGTCTAATCAGACAAGCCGCAGTGGCAACCGGCAGCGCGGTTGTGAGCGTGTGTCAGTGTGTGTGTGGCCTTGACCTCGTGCAACGACGCTACAGCATGACAGATAAAGTGATTTACGTGAGCCTCCCTCCCCTCCCTCCCCTCCCCTCCCTCTCTCTCACACACACAGAGAAGCCAGCTGTAATGAATGGATGAAAGGCAAAATTGGCAGCTAGTGTTTCTTATTACATGCCTCGGTAGTACGAGAGGATGCATGTGAATGAGAAATAGTTTTGAAGAGAGAAGGAGAGCTGTGTCACATTCCTCCGACCTAAAAAGAACATTCCCTTCCAATTTTCTCTACTCGTTCAATTAGTTGATTTCCTTTAATTCAGTCAGCGACCCGCAGATGGACGGGCCGTCAAGTCAGTCAGTCAGTAAGTCACGGGGTCAGTGTGAGTGAGTGAGTGAGTGAGTGAGTGTGTGTGTGAGTGCATTTGTAAATGCGTGTGTTTGTGTTGTGATGGGTACAAATGAGGACAGTTGAGGAGGAAGTGCAATGCTAAGTGGTGTAAAGTACTGGATGTTCCCATTATTGGTGCTTCAGGGTGGGTGTGGGTGTGAGCCGCGTGTGATCACGCCTTTGTGTTTGCACCAAATTGCTCAATAACCCCAAGAGATGCAAAGGTATCCTGCACTCCTGCAGTGCCTTTGAGCAAGACAAGATTATGTCAAAACAAGGATCCAAGAATGAATCTATTAAGACCACAATGTACTGAGTCTCTGTTGTTAATATATTAATGTTCTGTACAGGCAAAATGCAATTATCTGTTCTCTGCCATACAAATGTCAAGGCTGGTTCACTTTACACTGTCCTGGGATCATTCACTTTTCATTTAATGTTCCCAGATTTCCACTGAAGCTTCAACCTGACTTGACATTTCCATGTGAATCAAGCCTCCATTGTGATCTAAGCAGTGAAACCAGCTGTCCTGCAACTTCAGCACCACAAGGGAGTCACTTTACCTGTCCCAGGAGCTGGCCAATACGCTCTTCTTCCCAACTTCACGGTAATTATTCAACAGTCATATGAACAACATATGAACAAGAGACTAACATTTCTCATCAAATAAATGATAAACAAGGGATCCTTTCCAAAGCTTGCCAAGCAAACTGGTTCATATAATATTTTGGGTCCTCTGGAGAACGCTGATATGCAATACTAAGCACTGTGATAAGTATATGAGTTCAAACACAGTAGATGGTGTTAGTGTCTTTGTGCTTTGGGATCTTCTTTCCGGTCAATAGCTGTGCTCTTTCTCTTGCCCCCAATTTACAGCTGTTCTACGGTGCACCTTTTTTTTTTTTTTTTTACGTTGAATTCTTTTCATCACATACAGAAGCCTACAGTTCCCACCAGCATCAATTCAGAGCAAAGTTGATTTTGGTTGACTTTTTCTTGATTTTAGTGCATTTGACTTCGATCCTGTGGCCAACAGGAATGAAATAATTCAGGTAGTTAATGGATTAATATTTAAGTCACACTGTAATGCCACTGTGACATCTGACCTCTTTCAGAAGTTGAGATTTTCAAGACTGTCTAGCAGGAAAGAGGTGACTTTGAAATTATAGGGAAGTGATCAACCTCAGTGTCTGTTTTGACGCTGTCAAAAGCAAATTTCGACATACTGCTTCCTTTCACACATACAATCAAAGCTTCTGTTCCTCTGTTTTTGTCTTACACACACACACACACACACACACACACACACATTCTCCTTCACTTCCTTCATATCGCCGTCTCTTACACACTCATACACACGCTCCCGCCTTCTCGCAATCCAATGATTTCTGGCGTTCGGTCAATACAACAAGTGTTATTGAGTGCTGCTGATGCCGCTTCCAGGCTCAACTCAAAAACACTCCGGAGTTCAATCAAACGCTCATTTTCTCTCTATTGTTTTTGTCGGGCGATGCGCGGCCGCCTTTAAAAGGTGAGACCGTTAACGGCTTGTACAACATGGCTGGGTAATGAGAAACTTTTGGGAAGTTACAGCTCAGGTCAGAGTCTGTTTTGAAGTTCTGCATTCAGTTTCTTGGGTTAATAAAAGAACTTCGCTGTGCTTTGTGCTTCAGATTCAGAACTTGTCACACAAACGGGGCCTGAAATGCATGTTTCATCGCCAATCTACCACAGAGTCACTTTCTATACTTAATTCAGGGTTTCTTCGGGTTACTGATGGCATGGAATCCAGTCTGTCTACATCTCTCTCTTCCTGCTGGGAGATCCGTTACACTGATCTCACCTCCAGCCAACCTCTGTCACGCTGCAACCTAATCCGCCCGAATCCCTCCCCCGCCGTCCCTCCATCCCCCTGTTAGGCGGTGGGGTGGAGGCTAAATCCAGAAGCAGCCGCCCAGGTGAACCCCTCGCCTGCCCCTCTTACAAAGTAAGAGGCTCACGGTGGAAGGATGGCGACGCACTCATTAAGTAAAACAGTCTGCACTTGATTCAGCAAACTGATCAAACAACACGAAGCCCTGTTATTTGTGGGCGCTGTGCATCTGCATGTGCAGCCTGGACTCTGGTACATTCTGTCCATCTGCTGATCAATCTATCTGTAAGATATACGAGCTGGCAGGGGCTGTGCTCACTCACTGTATGCTCCAGGAGACGGAGGCAGGTCCTGGGTGACGCCCACGCCCCTCCAGTCTTACCACACCACTAAGCACCCCGCTTAATTGTTGTGAGATTAGCAGTCAAGGCTAAATCGGGCTGTTCCACTGCCCGGTGGATAAAGCCACAGCCAATCAAGAGTGAGTGAAGAGCACTGCGGCGCCGAGGGAGGGCGACAGATGCAGAGCTCAGGACTCGTATGGAGGGTAAATGTGGAAGACAAACACCAAAATACAGTAATTTGGTAGCTTTTAAAGTGTTGCAAGAAAGCTCGACAAAACAGTTCAAGACAGTTCTTTATTATTATATTCATCTTCTTTAATGAGACCTTAATTTCACTTCAGTGTTTCCCTTCCATATAAAACAAATACATGTAGCTGGGGATGCATATTTACTGCATCCTTGCACTATTTTTTTTATCTTGCACAGAAATGTCCCTTGCAAAAATATGGATATTTCTCAGCTTTCTTTTCTTTTCCATCTATTATTATTGAGAAGATTTTCATAAGTGTCCCATTAGAAGGGAAACCTGGAATGACAACACAACCGACACCGAAGGTGCCAAGATCCAGAACCAGAAAGCCCTGAGTGGGAATCAGGGCTGAGCAATGACTGCAGGATGAAAACGCGACAGATCGGTGGGCTGAAGGAAGAGGAGGGCTGCTGTCGTCTCTCTGCAGGAACTGGGCCTGCTGGGTAATGGGATCGGAGCAGGGAAAGCCGATTCCAAGCTCAGAAATAGGAGCGCTGGTTGTCAGCTAAGACGACGCAGAGACTTCACCAGCTGGGTCACGTTTCGGCGTGAAAACAGGGAATAAAAAATGACAAAAGGAAGACGTGTTGTGGTGCTGAACGGGAAGGGGAATGCGAGTCAGGAGGCTGGGAATGCATGCTGACACCCGGAGTCTGAGAGGGCTGAAGGGTTTCACCTGCAGGTGGAGGAGTAGGAGTGAGTCGGCTTCAAAACTGAAACATTAGGAATCAAAAAGCTGAAAGGCAGAGAAAAAAATTTGATGGCCAAAACCAAAACAAATGATTAGTATGATCCACAATGGTAAAAATGAACACACTCATTTAAAGCTCCAACATTAGAAGACCATATCAATTTATCTCTTTGAGCGCAAGTTGTCGTGTCAGCATGTAATGTAGATCAAAACGTCCTCAGTGTCCTTTTTCTCATCACCCCCCCTCCCACAGTCATGGAGAATTGCAATCTCTTTAAGCACTAGTAACCACTCTCCAAATTCCCTGCGAGGGCCCTGTGTTGATTAAATTGCCACTGAGCAGACTTTAACCCTCCTTGTCTACGAAGTTCCAGTCTCAGGTGTCCAGCTGTCCCAGTATCTAATTCCTGAGCACTTGAACTCGGGCTTCAGCGCCACCAAAGCCACGCGCTCTACCCATCAATCCACTGGAGTCCCTGCTGAGGACATTTTCATGAAAAAAGCCACATGATAGAAAACAAGCTTTTCTCAGAACTTGGTCAATGCTTTTGAAAAAAGGAAGGTCTTGAATATCCCTTCAAAATTTGGTAAAAGTGAGACTTAAAATCCTTCTGCAACTTGAGGTTTGTCTGCATTTAGAGGCACAAAGTAAAGTTAATTTTTTTTTAAATCGGACGTTTAATCAAGGGGTTTAAGAAAGTGAGTTTTTAAGCTTTCCAACCAACAAAAAAGGCAAACAAGAAATCAAGAAATGAGCCCCGTTTACTTCCCCGTCCCATTCAGCACTCCATGACCCCATTCAGATCGATACTGGCCCTCAGGTTGAAGTCCTCCACTGCAAAGTAGCAGTCCAGCTCTACCAACCTTTTCTGGGGCGGTAACTAAACAGAAATTGCCAAAACAGCCTTTCGCCCCATTCTTTCAGGCGTCTTGCTTTTATCACTGTTGACAAATCAAATCAGGGGCCAATAAACCTCCTGAACACCTCTTTGTTTTTGTCAGACTGCCTCTCCGGTGCAGACTCAGGACTGAATCCATCATGGTGAGATCAGTGTATCTGATGGCGTCCTCAATAGCTTTGTTAGCAATTAGCGGTGGCGGCGCTGATCCCAGCTAAACCAGCAGACTGCATCGGCTGGCTGTCCAGAACTACACGTTCAACTCCAGCTTTACTCACAGCACCTTGTCCATCACTTCTCTTTGTCTTTTTTAGTCTTTTCTCCATCATATATTGACCTGTCTTCCATCTACGCTCTCCAGCCACACTCTTCATCTCGTCCCTAACCCCTATCCTCTTCCTCCCCTCCCTCCTTTCGGGTTGTTGTAATTAACGCTGGAAAGTCAATGCTCCATCTTCTTTTTGCGCTATCGTTACACTGATGTATGAGTCCCGCATATGGCCCATATATAAGCTCGCGTCTGCACATGAGACGTCAAGGTCAAACCTTTCGATCACCAAGGAACTCATTAGGTGGCAACAAATAGGAGAACCCCTCAGCCTGTGCGACGTCTCGCCCTTCATTTTCCTCCTCTTTCCTCCTCCCTGTTCTCTCCATCACATGCTGTGGACAGTCTGAGGCAGGACGTTCATTAAGGCCTGTGAATTAACACTTCACTTGGAAGACAGCCTGCATCCTCTTGATCCCTTTGGCACGGCAGTGACGCTGATTATTGGCTCATTGCAAATTCTGGTAATCTGTAAGTGATCGCCCTCCAATAATCCATAACTAAGTCCTCCTTCTTCACCTCTACGCCAATCATTTTTTTCCTGTCCACTGGGCCTTCCATGCTTCCTCTTGGAGGGTAATCTATCTTTTTAGTCGGGCAGAGTTTGTAAAGCTCCTAACAGGATTGGAGAAAATCAGAATAAACCTTACTGCTAAGGTCAGATTAAAGGTCAGCAGCGGGGTTAATGATTGTGTGGGTTTGTATGTGTGCATGTGTGTGCAGGAGGGTACTAATTCCGCAGTACTGGAGGAGTCTTAGAGTAGAAAAGCTGTGTGGTTTCATCACCTGATCACACACACAATGCAAACTGAGAGGCATCTCATTCATTCTGCGGCGAAACACACCCAAAGCAGAAAGAATCGATCATCAGACAAGAAGAGTAAATAAGATTCCTCCAGAAGGCCTGCTTCAAACAGAGCTGTGGTCCCAACATTATACAGTCAATCTGAGATTAAATGAAGAGATGGACGACAGCCTGAATCCACCGAGAAGCTGTAACGAATTCCCCCACCTTCTTGGAAAAAGCGTATTTCTTTGGCACACATATTTCAGGCTCCTCTTCCCTGATCTCAGCTAGTAGACGTTGCCATTCACATGGCACTGCACTCCATGTGGAACTCCAAATCCATCGGTTCACTTGACCTTAATACAGCAGCGACAGGTTGGCCGATCAGATCAGATTACTTCAGTTCAATTTGAATTTCCATCCATGTCAAGCTGATTTAATACTCAGTCATGTTTACGTCCGATGAGATAGTTCAGTATTCAATATTTGTTAGGACCAATTTTTTTTTTAAATTAACAAAACACTCTCATACGGGGCTTCTTTGCAAACGGATCTGGTGACCCGTCCAGGGTGTATCCTCTGCAAAGACTCAGCTGGGATTGGCTCTAGCTCCTTAAGTGGGACGGCGTGGGATTGGAAAATCAATAGCTGGGTCATTGCTCTAAATAAGTTTTAAACAGGCTTCAAAAAATGTAATTCTGAACTTTATACACAATGTTCAGCGTGACCTCTGGGCTGATAGTGGTCTGCTTCAGCGGCTCTGCCCTCCACCAGCTCCGATGCCTGCTGCTGCCGTGTTGTCCTTCCTTCTTTATGACGACGCAGAATTAAAGGACGATGCTGCAGAACAGGGATGCTTTCTGCTTATACTGAGCGAAGAACAGCTGAGGCTCCGCGTAACGTCAGACAAACTGAGCTGCAGAGTGAGAACTGGAGGAGGAGGAGGAGGAGGAGGAGGAGGAGGAGGATGAAGGGCAATGTGGGGAAACACAACCCCGTGGCCCTGTAATATGATATGACTGAGTCACCAGTAGCAGCGGGCCTTAATCAATTATCAGTGGTCAAATCAGATAATGCCTCCGCATGGGGAATGACCCGAATGCTGGAAAAAATCAGCGAGAAACCTTTTTATGCTGAACCGAAAGAGGCGGTTAAAACAGGAGCGGTGTGTTCACCCACATCACTTCACTGCAATTTTCCTCCGGAGCAACAAACTTCCCAGAGAGCGCAGCGCTGACATGTCGCAGGCAGAGAGGAGGGGATTCTACAGAAGAAGATGAAGGAAGCCAACTAATGAGCTGAAAGGTTGACAGGGCATGCCGTCTCCTTTATTTTTAACTTCTTTTCTTTTCCTAGCAGGACCGACGTGACGCGGTGCCTTAATCAGAGCCGCATGCTTCTTTAAGATGATTTGTACTTTTTTGATAGGAAAACATTTCCTAAAGGTAGGGAATTCACAAAAACAGTGTTTTCTTATTCACCAGCTGCAGGGAATCATTAGTCGTATCATGAATAGAGTAAGAATGATCTAATATATACTTATGATTAAAAGTGCTAAATATAAGGGAGTCATTCGTATTCAAAGGACAGACAGACAGCAGATATAGGACACTTGAAACAGAAATGGAAATGGTAAGAATACTTGGTTTAAGTAAACATGGCATAAAAGCAGGGGATAGTTTCTCCTCAGAAACACTAAACAGCCAACAGAAGAATAAGTTGCTTGGCTATTTTTTCCTCATACTTAGCTCTAACGCTCATTCAACAGATACATGTCAAATTTGAAATGCGGCAAAGTTTGAAACAGGCAAATAAACCAAAGCAATAAACACCAACCCCAGAAAGAAAGCTGAGAAAAATCCGAAAACTGAATTTGTAAAGAGCAAAGAATCTACTTTTTCTCTTTTCAACCATCTGCTAATCAATCAATCAATCATTCAGTCATTCAGTCAACGGATGAGTCCTTTGCTGGAACAACTGATCAATCAGACGTGCAAAAAGTGAGCAGGTCGGCATTAGGCTGAGACGGATCACGTTGCGGAGGCAGATGGCTCCAGCTCGACAAAAGAGAGTAAAAGTGAATGCTTGATGCCGCTTTCTGTCTCCCTGCCATCAGGCTCGCTAACGCAGCCTGAAAAGAAGCAGAAACCTGATGAAAACTCCGCTCTTTATGGCTAATTACACGCCTAATCACATCCTGTTTGTTGTCCTACAAAAACATAAACAAACCTGGAAGTGTGTGTGTGTGTGTGTGTGTGTGTGTGTGTGTGTGTGTGTGTGTGTGTGTGTGTGTGTGTGTGTGCGCTGATTGTGATTGCAACAGTGGTTGCAACCTGCAGTTTTTAGTGTGGAGATTGTTCACCAGGCCAACTGGCTTCTCATTACGGAGGGAAAGCTCCGCGAAGCCTTATGCAGGAACACACACACACACACACACACACACACACACACACACACACACACACACACACACACACACACACACACACACACACACATAAACAAAAGCATCAATCAAACAACTTTAAAACACATTTACATGCGCAAGGAGTAAAGGGACATTTACAAAATGAAAAGAAAACAGATCAGTGAACTCACACGATTCCACACACATGCGGAAACAAATGTACACAAACACACACACACACACACACACACACACACACACGAGACTGCAGCACATGATAGTAATGAATGTAAATGTTATGGATGAAACACACAGATGGTTACAAGAAGAGAGAGAGAGGAAAAAAAAAAAACAGACGCTGCATGCAGAACCAGCAAGCAGCCAGACACACACACGCGCACACATGTTCATGCAGCTGCATGTAAACACACATCCACGTGCACACTCTCACCATCAGTGATCCAGAGACACTCGTTTCTGTCAGTTCTAATGAAAAGTGTTTCATTGCAATAGGCTGGACCTTGTTAGCTGTAACTAATAGAAAAAGCCTATCGCAGCTGGACAACGCTCCCCTTCTAAATCACCCTCTTTCTCACACACACACACACACATATGCGCACAGACACACACACTCTCAAACACACCGGTGGCTTCTCAAGGTCGTGGCTAGATTTCTAGGAATTGTATAGATAAGCGCGACTCAGCATGTGAACGTCGGGGTCAGAGGGTTGAACAGAGGAACAAGAGACACACACAAAGCAAAGCACAAGCGAGCGGTTCTTATCGCTGTATCGACGCTAAATTAATTGTGACACCTTCGCATAATTGCTGTAAACAAAGGAGACCATGATGGAGGTGATTGGAAGCGCTTATCTCACACCAGCCCTGATAGCATTAAGACTGCATTTCCCATAAGCCCCTCCTGTTACTGTTATTCCCATCGGCTGCTATGTCCCATAAAATAGCTTATTAATCCTTTTATCATGTGTTTGTGCAAAAAAGTGAATGAATGCTGTCTAAACATATATCTAAATATAATTAGACACATTTGTTACTTTTTGATATTTTATCATTTTCTTATTAATCAATTTTGATTAGTCTGCAACGAATAAGTAAACTATGCATCTGTGTACGCACAAAGGTCCCAGAGAATCTTGAGTCACGGAGCATTTGGTCCCGTTTACACAACGTTTAGCATAAAAACACATGTAGCGCTGTCGCTTCAGAAGACTATGTAGTTTTCCCGTTGGGCCAATAGCGGGTGCCGTTGGGTTGATTTTGGAATGAAACAACACGCAAACCGTGAAGAATATGCTATAAACAGTAACAACGGGAGTCCATTCGTATCGACAGAAGCTCAGAGCTTTTTCTGTCGTCCCCTATAAGTTGCCGAATGAGCTGCTACTGCGCATCGGACAAGACTCTTGACTGTCCAAACAGTCTTAAGACCCACCTTTACTCATTGGCCTTCAGCCAGTATTGTGACTCTGCTTCTGCTTTTACTGTTGCTGTTTTATCGTTTGTTTATTTTATTGTATTTAATTGGTTTACTGCTCGCGCCGTATGCTTCCGTTTTATGTCTATTTATGTGCAGCACTTTGTTGCAGTGGCGGATGCTTTTAAAGTGCTTTATAAAGTTGAGTTGAGATGAGCTGAGTTGACAGATGACCAAGTTGGATTACTATTACAGTGACTCTCATCGATAAAACTGCCAAGTTCCCGGAGTCAGAGCCGTTGCCAAAAAGTTGCATTTCCAGTGTCTCTGAGCACCGCTGTCTTGTAAAGACACCCGAAACACAATGAAATTTTGTCATTCTTACATCAAAATGTCTCGCAAACCGGCTCTAAAAGAGCTCAGAATAGAATATAAACCAATATGATCTTAAAATCAATGTAATTCACTGTAATATCCTCAAGTTTTCCCGACCCAGACTTAATGATTCCATCTTGATTGACTAACTTTTAAATGTTGTCAAAGGCAAAGGTCTCGGTGTGTTTAAAGAGCCGATGAGCCGCAGGACTTCTGCATCAGGGAGCGCCTGCATGCAGACCCACGGGCGCACTCGCTCGGAAAATATACCTGCAGTCAGCAGTTATCGGGGTGATGATAGCCGGGCGAAACGTTTTACATGTCGCGCCACCCTGCGACTCCATGAAACCGATGACTGTGATTAATCCTCATACAGGAAGAGGAAAGCACACATTATCTGCTGCCCTTGTCAGGTGGAATTAAAAAAAAAAAACAAAAAGCTCCCACATATTGTGGGATAAACCAGGTGGCAGCTGTCTCACACACACACAGAAACACACACACACACACACCTGAACTCACACGGCTGCCCAACACAAGCATGCTCCCAGTCCGTCAAAAATACACTCTAAAATGCGCATCCAGTCTGCAGGGGTTAGCCGGTCTGTCAGCACTTTGGTATCCTTTACACAGAGACAATGACAGAAGGTGTCTAATGTTACAGCAGCTTGGATAACACACACCTGCTCCCCCCCACACACACATCTATACATACACAGCTGTAGGTGGTGCCACCTTGTTGTGAGGTCGAAGCGATTTCAGGGTTTAAAACGTCTCCTTCAGTTTCTGTTCTGTCCTTGGATCACAGTGAAACCCTCAGATGTGTGTGTGTGTGTGCATGACGGTGTGTTTAGGTGGGGATCCAGGTACTGTTTCCAGGCAGATTAGGCACTTATATCACAGCGCCGGATTCTAATGGGACAGGTCTCACACACACACACACACACACAGACAGAAAGGTTGATTTATAGCCTTTCTCTATAACGCTCTATTAGTGCGAACGGTGATGAGAAATAAATAAAGAAGGAAAGAATAGACCAAACAGTCTTGTTTGAAGGGATCAGAAAAGCCATGGTAAGAGAAATTGGTGATAAAATGAAATGATGCAGAGAGCGACGGAAGAGAAGCCGGTAAAAGGTAACGGACCAGACCCTGGTCAGCTGATCCAACGGCTCATCATGCCTCTGTGTGTGTGTGTCTGTGTTCCTTCTTTTCTCTTTCTTGGGTCCAAAATATGAGTATGTAGAATAAAACCTTCAATATATTGCACATCTTTGCACTATAATGTGATTTCACGGAGATATTTTGTCTACGTTTGGGTCAGATTGGGAGTTAGGCGCCTCCTTGTGATGCTGTGTGTCGTTCAGCCGGTCCCCGGAGCGGTCCTAAACAAACTAGTGTGTATGTGTGCACTTCCTGTCTGGTCTGATTCTTATGCAGCACTCGGCGCGTCTGCAAACTTCCCCTCTCATCCTAACTCCCCGCTGTCACTCCTCTTCTCGATCGTAACCCTTTTCTCTCTCTCTCTCCACCCCCTTCACCTCTTCCTCTTCCTTTCATTCTTCCTCATCTCTGCTCCTTAACCCCTCCATCCGCCGCCCTGCGCTCCGACTGCCCCCTCTCATCCCCGTCTCTTTCTTCCTCGGGTCCATCCCTCCTTCCCCACCCCGGCGCTGCGGAGCAGAGAGGTGAAGCCGAGCGTCACGACACACCCAGCTTCCCTCCCTCCCTCCCTCCCTCCCTCCGTCTCTCCATCCCTCCGTCGATGCGTCCCTGCATCCATCCAGTCACGACTCCTTAATGGTGCAAGCAGAACGACTGACAGGAGAGGAAGAGGCAGAGGCAGGGAGAGGAGGAGGAGGAGCACACCGAGGAAGAAACAGACCGAGCAAAACAACTCGACCGAGCAAAACACCTCGACCAAGCCTTCCCTACTTTCTCCAAAGCACCTGTAGCTTGCAAATAGATTTTTTTTTTCTCGTTAAAAACAGTTGCTCCATTACAGTGTGCCGCCACACAACGATGACTTAGACAGAAATAGGAGAAGACGTGCTGCTCGATGTGATGGATCACCTTTTTTTTAAGTCTCTTCAAGTTGGTTTTTATTCTGTACTGAAATGAATGGAAACTAATGGCTGCCTGGAAAGTGAGAAAATCTCATTCATCAATCTGAAAAACTTTGGAAAATGGTCCGCACGGGCTGCTTTTAAGATTCTCCAAGTGTGTCTCAACTTTTATTGAGTGTATTTATAAGTGTCTAGACAGATTTAAAGAGATAAAACTTTGCCAGGAGCGGGACTGAACTCGACTCATGTTAGAGCATCGCCGCGTGCTCAGGCGGCATCAACTGCTTGTTTATATTGTGCTCCGACATCAAAAGTGGGATTAAGGCTCAGATGCACAAAGCAATCACTCATTGCATACCTGGCGTTTTCAGCATTTTTTTCAAACGCACTCGAGCACAGAGCTGAGGCTATTGTTAGCTTGTTTTAACGAGTGGAGCACGAAACACACTAACCAGGGTATCTTTACTCATGACTTCTTGCAGAGTGGTAGTGAAATGGGATCAACACAACAAGCCATTGCATCTTGCACCCCGCACTTGGCTAAGCATTATGCTTGATTCCCAGGCCACGCACCCAACTTTTTAACTTTCAATAAATGAAGTCAAATTAACTTCAGCAGCTCGCGCTCTTGCCTCGCAGCAGGAAGGTCCCGTGGTGAGACGGGGTCTTACTGGACAGAGTTAGCGTGGATTTCTCTGGGCGCTCTGGTTTCCTCCAGCTATTCAAAAACATATGTTGATGGTTAATTGTTTTCCAGTTTCCTGGCCGCACACTGGAGATTCTAGAAAGTTTCTCATGAGAATTTTCTGTCTTTTAAATCCAACCCCAGATAACACCGATGTATTTGTTTTGTCGAAAAAGTCATTTTACTCCGCTGTCAAATTTTAGCTGCTGAATTTCTTGAAATAGCTTCACACCCGGAAACACAGGGAACACCTGAGGTCTAAATCACGTCTAAAAGCTGTTTTAGGACGGTGCCCAGTGATTGGGTATTCTCCCTTTATCGACATGACGTCACGGTTGTTAAAAATGTGTCCTTCGACGGTATAAATAAAGCACAGAACTGGTGATTATACGGAGAAAGGCGCTTCTGCAGGGGAGGTGAAAACGTTGTAAAATGTGAAATGACATCAGAGGTTTTTCTCCGAAGAGCGGCTGAGTGTTTCACAGGATCTTTAGGGATTTGGGACTTTATGGGGGAGGCTTTTGACACGCAGGTGAAAGTTCAGCGTGCAGCTGATGGAGGATAGAGAGAGAGAGAGAGTGAAGGAAAAGGAGAGACAACGTGTGGCTATGTGTCTCTGTGTCTCTGTTCCAAATATAGAGTCCAGCTATCTGACAAGTATTCATTTCCGAACATCAATACCCGCGAAGCAGGAGAGAGACAAAGAGATAGCAACAAAAGGGAGCGAGGCAGAGACAGCTTTTTCTGTCTTGTTGACTCATTTCAATTAATTTGCTCTCCACTGAAAAACCTTCAACGCTGACTCTTAACATCCTCATCTCAGGCTGCTTACGGCGTCTGAAGCCTCAAATCAAGCGTGGACTGATGGCCTTTGCTGGGTGATTTTGGACTAATAGTTTTTTTTTTTTTTTTTTTCTAGAAGATTGAAGATTCTTAACCCGCACAGCCTGTAAAGACCTTACAACCAAGGATGCTCTTTTCTTAATCTGTCGCTCGCAGGATCTCCGCTCGGCTGGATGTCTCCCTTCACTCTGAGTCTAAATATGGAAGTTATCTTTGCAGGCATAGTCACCATCTATCTCTCTCTCTGGCTCTTTCATTCTCTCTCTCTCTCTCTCTCTCTCCCCTCTGCATTCCTCCTCAGGGAAATGCAACGACAGAGACACGGGCAAACTTCTGAACATCAGCAAGGCTTTGACCAACACTTTTTTTTTTTCTTTCCCCAACACACGCAGCTGCAAACAGGTGGAGGAAAGGAAGGGAGAGGTGAGAAGATCTGGTGCTGGAGCTCATCTGGATCAGAAGTCATGTGACGAGGATCAAAAGGTCAACGGCGGTCTATTCTGGCATCCGGGCACCGCACTCGGCTCTCCTTCAAAGGAGCCAGTCTGACATTTGTGTGTGTGTGAGCGCGTGCACGCCGCAACACGTGGAAGGTTTTTTTTTTTGTGGTGGGGGGGGGGGAGGTGACACCCGACCCTCACGCCGCTCCTCCTCGGGCCGGAGTAATGCTGGGAGTCTGGAAGTGGGGGGGTTTGTTTTGTAACTCTAGCATGGTCCGGAGGGGTGGAGCCGTGACCTTTGCACAGGACTCTCGGGCCCCGCACGCATGTGTGAGAGTGTTTGCGTGATGGCGCTGCGGCCGCAGAGAGACACAGCTGTCCCCAGCTGCACTCGCACGGGCTCCCAAACAGCAACTCCACGTCGCAGACGCGTACATGCACACGCAGCGATACACAGCTCAGACGGTGGTCTTTTTCTCCCCTCTTTCTCACACACACGCATTAAAAATAGACCTCGGGGCCGCGTCGCTCGTCTTCCATTGACTCCGATTCGTTTTGATGCGGCCGTCAGCCGGTGTAATAACAACTAAAGGTCACAAGTTTGATCCCAGCAGCTGACGTGGCCCTGGACAAAGTAACAAAAAGAGCCTTCCAAGTTGGACATTCGTGTTTTCCAGAAGACAGAATTCACAGAATGTGTTTCAGACAAACCAGCAGGGATGTCACATCAGCGCAGCCACGTTGCCACACAGGAGCATTTCCACAGCTGATTCTGTGTGTTGCACAACCAGAATTAGCTTTTCTACACCACAAAGTTAATGTAATACACTTCTGGCAAGTGCAAAAGTCATCAAATGCACGATTAGTTGCTCTAAAAGCTTCGATTCTGGGAGATTTTTCCAGGAAGCGGTTTGTTTTATGTTTATGGAAGCAGCTAAATGAATTATTTAAATCTGTTTTACTCTCCTGCCATGAATAAACAGCAACAAATGGAATGTATAAAATGGAAAAAGAAAGAAAAATCCATTCTTTTTAATGTCTTTTAGCAGTCGTAAGTACCTGATAAGAACCACACATGTACCCAAGTTCAACAACAACATCCCCCCCGCTGCCCGGCGCACACCACCTCAACCTGAGAATAGAACTGAGAGATCCGAGCTGACCTCTGGCACCGAGCGACTGTTTAACATCCAGCTAAAGAAAGATCAAAGTGAGCATTCTCGCATTGCGATGTATCCCCCGGCACCCCGACTCGCGTTCCGTGCGCCTCTCTTCTCCAGCTTCACCGTGAGGGAAACGACTGCTAAATACGTTTTGGGAGTGAATCTCTACGAGCTGCTGAAACGACCAGAAGGACGCCTCTCGCTACTTCAACATCCTGACTCCCAGCTTCAGGTGCGCGTTGCCACATTTCATTTTCCCCAAAGTGTTGGAAAAGGTCAACATTTCCATAATAAAAAAAACCCTTTTCGATCGAAGAAAACCTCTTTTCATTCATGCCATGAGCGCATGCAGGCCTTTTTCTCTGAAGGCACTTTAACTGAAGCGGCATCTTTCACTGACATGCTTCATCACAGCACATGCAAAACACTGCATTACTGTAAGTAGAATGGAATAATGTGAGTACAGAAGTGCAAAAGGTCCATTAATGAGAAACATTAGAACTTTTCATGTTCCTTGATTGGATAACAGCTTTACTGAAGTGTATAAGGTAAAAAAAAATATGAGATAATGGGAAAATAAAGGGCTACAGATCCAAGAACATGCTCGACTGTAGTTTATAGAGTCTATTACTGTAAAATAGCAAAGGATTATGGAAAAATACAGGAATCTTAGAGCTGGAGAGTGCTTCACTGCCGTGGATACAGTGTCTTACTGTGAACAGCATGGGATAATGGGAAAATACAGTGTGACGGCAGAATAACACCTGCTGCACTGCAGTGTATACAACCCATTACTGTAAAAGACAAAGGGATACGGGAACATTTCAGGCTACTCAAACGGTCATTGTCGTGTAGATGGAATATGACTGTCAATAGATGGATGAATAATGGACAAAATGCAAAGCTGCCATAATCAAACTTTATTCTACTGCAGTTTATGGACTCTATTCTGGCAAAAAGCAAAGGATTGTGGACAAAAGTATTAGAAAATACAATATGTTACTTAAATAGAAAGGGATACTAAGAAAATACAGGATTACTTACAGCAGGTTACTGTTTGACTACAGAGTTTATTAATGTGAAAACCGGGAGTATGGGACAATTTTCAGCTACTGAAGTAGAAAACAGCTCTACTGTAGTGTGTGTAAATTATTATGACAAATAGAAATGGATAATGTGAGAAAGCGGGCTACCAAACAGAAAAATACCTCTCTGTAGTTTAAACAATGCAAAGAGAACCGGACGCAGGGCTACTCCAGTTAAAAAACAGCTCTCCGATAATTTTTTTTGACAATATATTACTGTGAATAGAGAAAAAAATGATATTACAAGTAGGGGCCAATGATATATGGAAGTAGATATTTCACTGTGAAGAGCCTCTCTGATGTAAAACCAGAGTTTTCTGTGGTTCATTTTCTGACTGTTTGATGAAAGTGGCAGAAAATGAAAGTGAGCATTTCGCTGTAGATTGTTGGGTTGGAAAGTTTCCCAGCACGCCAAGGAGTTTTTCCAGCGAGACCAAATTGGTATAACGTCTAACAACGTTAATGCTCCTGTAAACAGGTTACACGGTTTATTTCATCATCGTCACTGTCTGCTATGCAACGATCCAAGTGGCTGCGTGTGTCCGTACAAAACATTTTAAATCTATGAGTGTGAAAGTTTCGGCATGAAATCAGATTAATCAGAAACTTTGAATTTGCATTCATCGAATTAGCTTTATTTGCACAAGGACGGAGACGCAAGCTGAGAGTCAATAAGTCCAGAGTGTATTGACGTCTCTGAAGCAGCTGCATGGCTGATCTGTTCTGTATTGATACAGGAAAACTTTCTAAAGCAGACGTTCTGCGATCCAGCAGCCAGAATGTTACCGTAAACTTTACGACAACCTTCTTTAGAAAGAGCTAGGAAACTGCTGGTTCAGTCTCTGCGAGTCAATCCCTGAGGCGGTCTTTAAAATTTGTGATTTTACTTTTTTAAATCCATTAAGGTCTGGATGTTTTTTTTAATTAAATGTCTATAAATTGGATGGTTTCCCAGACCAGGGAGCCACAAGCTAATAATGAGGTTAAACTGCATATTTATAATTGCAGGGAATACACAAGACTTCATCATCAGCTATTTTTAAAAATGCTAAAAAATGATTTCTTTTTTATATTGCACAGCTCAGAGGCATCCGCAAGCTATTGCTTTTTTTCCTCCTTTTTAATCAAGATGATCATCATCTTTCCCCTTCCATCTATCCCCGTGTCTCTCTGGCATTGTATAAACTTCTAATAAATAGGCAATAAAGATGCCTGTAAGTCCCCAAACCCAACACACACTTCTCAAATTCACTCCATAGCGAGACATCTGTGTGTGTGTGTGTGTGTGTGTGTGTGTGTGTGTGTGTGAAGCAGTTCTTTACTCTGTGCGTCTGCTGCTCATATATCGGTGTGTTATCACAGCTGATTTTACTTTAAAAAAGTCATCCTGCTCACTCTGACAGCTTATTCCTCTGCTACGTTACACACACGTACAGAGGTACCCCGCTTTCAAATTCCGAGCAGCGGTACAGAGCTGGATAATCAGCAGTGCAGTGAACACACAGCAGCGGTGCAAGGATCAGCCGTAGTGTTTTAATGGGCCACGGCAAGCCGGGTCGAGACCACTCCCCTCCCAAACACACCCGACAGCACAAACTGCTCCTCACGTTACCGCCGACTTTCCCAAGACTTATATCATTCAGATTTACTTCCTGCAGAGGCAGGATGAGCGTTAGACTGAGCGCTCATTGCTGTAAAAAAAAAGTAAATCAAAAAGTACCAGTAGACCAAGAACCTGTTCACACAACACGGTCAAGTGAAATGACCCTCCCACGGCCTGCATTATGGACAACGGACTCAGCTTTCTGCCTTAATGCTCACACAGGTCAACTTGTAGAGGTCAGGCAAATAAATAAATAAAAAAAAAGGATTTACTGAAAACAAATTGCTCCAGTGTAGCTCAAATCGGATCCACGCACTCCTCAACCCTCGTCTGTAAAGTTGTTGCTAAATCAGTGCACCCTCTATGTATTCTGAATGTCTTTTTTCCTGGGTGAAATTCAGCTTTATGTCTTATTTCCCACCTTCACATCTCAGGGATGCATCATAAGAGCCCTGGATTGTCTATCGGGAACACTCAAGCTGATTGCTTTTGACGCGGGTGCTAGAAAAACAAAAAAACTGTTTTCACTTTGAAATAGTTTGATTTTCTATCTGGAAAATCTATTGGATTCCTCAGAAGCTTGTGTGTTGCTGTCACTCTCATGACTATTAGTGTGTGTGTGTGTGTGTGTGTGTGTGTCTTTGCAGTGGATAGTGTGAGTCAGCGATGTTCCCTGCTGTCTTGGAGGAAGCAGAACAGAGGAAGCAAGCAACACACACACACACAAACACACAGACATGCACACACACACACACACACACACACACACACACACACACACACACACACACAGGTGCCTATTTACATCAGTCGGGGAAGAGCTATCAAACTTATAGTAAAACATCAACATCGAAACGCGCGCACAGACAGACAAGACAAGAGAAGTGCGCACGGGCTCATGTGTGTGTGTGTGTGTGTGTGTGTTTCTGCATGCGCACGGCTGCGTGTGCGTGCGTCTGTGTTAACTGACTCATCTCATCAGTATCTTGCTAATGTGGAGACAGACGGCGGGGCCATCTGCTCTCAAAGCAACCACACACCAGCAACTTTTTCAAGCGACATCCCTCCGCAACATCGCCCTGAGCGAGCGCTCCCATTGGCCGGCCGGAGCTGCGACCGAGCAGGCTGAGGAAGCGCGGTCGCACGGCACATTCTGTTCTTCTTTTTGCCGTGGAACCGGACGAAAACGCACTGGCTGTGTCCGTGGCTTTAATCTTCGGCCTCGTTGTGCCTGCGAGGCTAAGCGAGGCTTACGGGCCGGGCTGGGTGCAGGTGAAGGCCGCTATCTAACCCTCGCCGGGCTAATCAGTGCCAAACCGGGATGGCTAACCTACATCCAGACAGCAACCTGCTACTACAAAAGCCTTGGCGGTCAAGTATCTGCTCTCCAACTGTAGCGGCCCAGCCATCCCTGACTCGCCAGCGACTGTTTAACTACAGGAAAAAGCCAATTTCATAAAATTGAACAACTGTGGTGGTAATTGGTAAAACCAGGAGTTCAGCAGTTACTACTCCTATTCCAAATGAATTGTCCTTCCTGGATATTCCAGCATGCGTCTATCAATCAATACAGAGGGATTAAAATGGGATCTTGTTTGGGTGAGGTGGGATTTGCAGCTTTACGAGACAGCACGAAAAACGAGGTGAAAAAAAAAGCTTCTGAGAACACGTTAATGCGGGGGGAGGGGCGCACGGCGGAGGGGTCGAGAGACTGCTCCGGGATTAACACTAAGTGGCACGGGGTCATTCGTGGGTGACTGAGTGGGTGAATTAGAGCCGTAAACCATGGAGACGCCGACAGGAACAAAGACGTTGGCGATTCTCATGAATGCCGATGGCCTGTAGCGTGGGGAACGCAACGCTCCGTCAACATGAGGCACAGCTCAAACTGGCAGAGGTTCGGTTTTTAAGGTTGAGTCGGGGGAAAAAACTCTCAACTCTTTCAGACCAGTGATAGAAAAACAGCTCATACATGCCGAGTGTTAAATATCATTACTAATAATGAGGCGACCAAAGCCTCCACAGGTCGTGTTACGTTTTGAAGTTCGCCCTCAGTGAACTCGACCCCCTGACCCGGACCGTCGACGGCCATGTCTGGCTATCTGAAACACAAGAAGGAGCCCCGGTAGTGGGTCAGGTGGGGCATCGGTGTCCTCGGCTCAGGTGTTGTGGGTTTGAGTTCTGGGGTGACAGAAAGTGAGATGCAGAAGAAGTGTCTTCGGAAGTGGTGGCCAAGAAGTTAGAGGTTCCAATCCCATCGTCAACAGGTTGCAACGATGTTTTTTTTTTGGGCAAGAAACCTACTAGTTTATTAGTATGCAGAGGTTAACTATGAATGGGATTGGTTAAGCGCAGAGAAACTGTTTCCTGAAAGTATAAGACAACAATAAACCTGCCACCATTTTCACCACTGAAGCAGTAAAAAACTCCCGTTCTAACAATATAGATCAAATAATAGAGAAAATGGGAAGAATTCCCATGACTGTTTGAAATAATCCACATAAATTATTTCATAGGTGAGTTGACACCTGACAGAATAACCAAGGCAATCATCTCATCTATGAATCTATGAGCGTTTACAAAATGGGAAAACTGCTTGCCTTTTATGATGCGACAATAACAATTAAAATGTTCCACCTACTTCAAAGAAATGGGAAAAGTCAGTAAAAAAAAAAAAAAAAACAGACATAAACATACAGACAAATAACAAAAATCCTACAGAACTATTCTGGCGTTTCACATTTCTCCAATCAACAAACCACATTATTCTGACAAATAACCTGTAATACCCAAAGCTGGCTGGACGCCAACACAAACCTTTAACTCACACTCACACTCACACACACACACACACACACACACACACACACACACACACACAGAGTTAATTAAGCACTTGTGCACTTCTGACAGCCGGTCCAGAAACGCCGGTTGTTTGATTACTAAATTGGTTTCATTATCCGGATCAAAAACCAATCTGGTATTCTGAGACCAGGAGAGGAAATTTATATTCTTGTATATTTACATGCATTCATATGTATGTTTATCCTATTACAGGCAAACATCCAAATCAAGAAACGCTTGTACATGTAAAAGTCGTCGTGTGAATTTCCTTTCCCTCTGTTGAGCTAAGAGCTGATCAAAGATGTCAAACACAAATCTATACAAACAGTTTCAACTGTAACAGGTTGGAGGATGTTTTTCTTTTTATTAACATGGCCATGAACTTCCCCATATCCAGATTTAATCATCTCTGGAAGGTTTAGATAAATCAAAATGTTTTTCAAGTAACAGAGGACGCCTTATTTGTTGTATAAGTATCTATATGGGTACATAATGAGGACGGTGTCTTAGTACATTATTCTCAAGCCCACATAAAGGACTTAATGCAGAATTATTGATGTTATTAACCTGAGCAGGATCCAGAAAATAAGATAAATATTGTCTGAACTGATTAATCACAGACCCACACAGACATTAAACCCTACCGTTGACACAGTTTTCATTTCAGAGGTGAATTCTCTCCCATTACAGGGCCATGAAAAACAAATAAAAACAAAGCCCCGTCTACCAGCCTGTAATTCACTTCCCAGCACCAGACCTTCCTGAGGCACAACAAACTTAAAGTTTTGTTGCACACAGCAAGCATCCATTCAACACTTCATTAATGACGGGTTCCTGTGTGCAGGTGGTCTGCCGCCCCGTAGAGAGAAAGTCCCCTGGTCCTGGTCCTGGTCCTGGTCCTGGTCCTGCTAGGGTTGGATTTGGGGCCTTTCTGTGTGAAGCTTGCATAATGTTGCATGGCTTTTCTCCTGGAACTATAGATTACCTCCAATACCACAAAAAAACATGCATTTAGCTCTAATTCTTGTCTAAAAGTGTTGGACGGACATTCATTCACACAACTCCACTCGGGCAAAAGAGACACAATCCCCTCCACACATCTGCAAGTGGAATATGCAAACTCAACTCTGACAGGCTAAACTCAAACCACCACCCTGTCTCTGTGAGGTGAGCCCGTTAACCACTGCCCAACCATGCCGCCCACCACTGGACCACAACCGTTATTCCTTCTACACTGAAGCCGTCGATTCAAGAACCTTCTTCCACTGAAGGAGCCGACTGTTGATATCTCATGAAAAGTGAACGTGAAGCATTGATTCTTTCTGCAATATAAACCAGTCATCCACACGAGTGAAAGGACGAAATAATAAGAGGGACAGGTCAAGGAAATTTAGCTAAGAGGAAAAAATCATCGAGCGTAAAAAAACAGAAAATGAAACGGAGTCGATGTGATGAAGAAAACAAGCTGCTGTAACACGATGTCCCAACTCGACAGCGCTTTCCCAAACACACCTGAGACAGCAGCATGAGGAGGGACGCGCACAATGGGTTGCTAGGCAACTAACACGCAGGTAAAGCATTTTTAAAGCTCCCATTGCAGCACAGACACACGCATACAAGCACACACACACACCACATATAGACACATGCACGGTAAGTGACGTTTCCTGGGTTTACTACTTCATGTTGGCTGCTTCTCTCACCTCTTACATCTCCTTGGAGACGGTGAGCATTGCGGAGCCGGCCTGCACAGGCGCGCACACACACACACACATGCATAAACACTATTAATTATCCCCTCGCTCTCATTCAAGTCTGTGAATCGTCTCCATTGCAGCAGCCAAAGCGAAGAAGAAGAAGAAGAACGAGAGGAGCGGGGTGACACTGGCAGGCTGTACCGTCCTCAGATGAACTGCAGAACACACCAAACATGTGTGATCGCACACACACACACACACACACACACACACACACACACACACACAAACACACAAACACACACACACATACACACACACGCGAGATCACGTGGGTTCTGAACATGTGAAAGAAGACAGAGAGTGAAACACAGAGCAGAGAGAGAGAGAGAGGTAGGCTCGCAGGCCAAGAGCTTGACAAAAAGCTGGGTTTGCATTCAGATGCACTGAGGCAGAGCTTTACAACTGCTGCTCTCCAAAAGAGGAGAAGTAAATGAAATAAGTGATGCATCAAGAGTCCTCGTCCCGGTGTTCCTCTCATCCTCTCCCTTTCTCTGTCTTGCTTTGTGCTGCTCTTCCTCTCGTTTTGCTGCTTCTCTCCTATTTTTCCTGAACTTTTCTCACCCTATCCTCTCTATTCCTACATCTTCACTCCCCCTGCTCTTTTCAGCTAACTTCTTCCTCCCTACTCTTCTTCTTCCCCATCCCCTCCGAGCATCATCTCTTCCCCACTAAACCCTTTTACCTCTGACCTTGCCTCTGCTCTTCTCCCTGGAGTCGCACCTCTTCCATTTTCCCCTCTGCACTTCGCTCCCTTTACCCCTCACCTCTCGCATCTTCACCACTTCTCTCTCATCACAGTTCCTATCCATCCCCTTGCCTCTTTTCACTTCCTTTTCCCCCCTTTTCGCCAGCTCCTCCTCCTCCTCCCGCCTCTGCTGTCCATATCTGCTGATATGCAGCAGTCATGAAGGTCACCCGGCTCCTCGTCTGAAGGACACAGGGTGGCGGCGGATGCAGCATATGCTGCTATGCAGTACAACATGTGAGCGCTTAGCGTAGAAACAGCGCGGCTATAAATACAGTAGCAGGCCGGCTTTGTGAGTCCTGCCTTCCCCGGGCTCTCTGTAGTGCTGCATGCGCTACCTGTAAGGAGTGAAGGCAGCAGACTGAAGAGGCAGAACCACGCAGGACATGGCAGGGAATTATTGAATTCAGCTTCCAGCCATGTAACCTCCTCTCTCTCTCTCGCTCTCTCTCTGTGAGTCTGTCTTTTATTTATAGGCTTGATATCCACACACAGGCAGCTGGTAATCCACACCAGTGTCCCACCTATATGGTCTTTCAAGGCCAACCTTGAAATCAGCGCTTCTAATTAACATTGTGCTCAAACATTTTCAGTTGAACGTCTCTCATCTCTGTCTTTCATATCAGACCATCCAAATTAAATTCAGTCTTTTCTGTCATTTCTCTGCACATGGGACATCGTCAGTTAAAAGTTACGACACACACTGGATGACTTTTTAAAAGGAAATGATTATTTGCGTGACCCGTTGTGCGTGTTAATACTCTGATCTGATAGCATCCACTCAAATCAAACTAAATCAAACGCTCCATTCGGCGTCTTTCAGAATCACAAACATGGAAAATTGGGTCGGTTTATCCAAAGATGCGACGCGGCAGTGCCCGTGGTTAAACTCCACATCTGAATCTTAACTCGGCCTCGTTGAAATGTATTCACTTTTCGTCTAAACGCGTGCAAGTATAAATCTTCTCCCACTCAGATTGAGTTGAGGGTGCGTGTTCGAAACACCAAGTTTCACAGTTATTTTTATCTTCAGCATCTCCTCACTTCAATGGAGCTATTCATGGATATCTGGCCAAGGAAGATCTAAAATAAAGATTGCCGCACAGTTATTGAAGCCATTAGTCATTTTGTGAGATGCTTATTGCTTTTGTAAATTAATTTCAGTGTCTGAGCGACTGGAATCCTACAGGAGACGCAAATCGGAAGATTTGAGGTTTCGAACACGTTAAGTGTTTGAAACATGTGATTCCAGTTTGAGGTGGTGGTTTCATGCTTTCAGTCAGATGAGGCACTTTCCTGAAACATGTGGTCTAAATCAAGTGCATATCGAGTGCATCACCGTCTTTATCTGCAGTCATTTTCACAGTGGCTCTATTTTTTTATCGAGGTCTAATGGCTAAAGAAGTGTTTCTCTTCCCGGGGGCTTTGAACACTGTGCTTGGCCCAGATAGACACAAGGCTAAAGCCCAGTGCGATGGAGCGCCGTGACATTGGCAATGCACACTGACAACTCTTCTATTGGCAGCTAAATGACATTATAAAACAGATTCTATATTTGAAGTGCCCTTCCTTGAGTGTAAAACTTTGCCTCTGTTCAAGCCATCCTCCCTGATCGATGGCTTGAATGACATTACAATGCTGAAGTTTGCAGATATGTGTCACGAGTCCAGTAAAGTTGTGCCTTTCACTGATAGATCCCACTGTTTTCACCTACACGAGAAATTAACAAATTCAATTACATGAGGAATGCGCTGCGTAATGACTGAGCAAAATGTAAACTAGATGTAGAGAGAATTAAATGGGCTGTAACTCTAAGTGACAACAATACGCTCCTTTAGGATCCAATTTCAATCGAGCCAATTTTAATGATTTGACTGCTGCTGTTGTGCAGAGTGATGAAGCAGAATGAGTCTCCGCCCTCAGATCAACAACAACATTAAAACGTGCGGGGCTTTAAACGTCCCCGACGCTTCACACGAGAAAAGCCAGCAGCGGCGTGAGCGGCGGCCGGCCAATCGCGGGCGGCGGCGGGCTCTCTTCCGACGCCAACACGCACCGCCGCGTTGCTCAATATGGACTTTGTGCGAGTAAGGTGACAGGCGCCGCGCAGAGGTCGAGCGCTCGTCGGCCGAGACACAGTACGGGAGAAAATAACCGTTTGTCTACCTCCCCCATCCCGAGCACCTTTGATCAGGTTTCATCACAAGAGCACTTTGTCCTCTGGCACCGACACAAACTGGCCACCAACTGATCTCACAAGTATGGGAATAACATAGGTTTTATGGCACGTCTTCTCAGGACACCGAGTGCTCCCACACCTAAATAGAAAGAGGTCAGAATAACCTCACAAACACTTAGATGCATGCATGGAGCTATAATTACATCGCATGTTTTCACATTTTGTATTGAAGCGTGTGTGTGTGTGTGTGTGTGTGTGTGTGTGTGTGTGTGTGTGTGTGAGGTGACAGCAGATGTGGCCTTCACTCTGCAGCCCATTCTATCCATATATCACTGTCAGGATAAGCCAGGTGGACGCATGCGCGCGCGCACACACACACACACACACAAATGTAATGTATAAACCTCGGGCTGCGTGCGCAAGTCGTCACATGCATGGAGAAATGCAAAGAAAGGGAAAAAACAAAAGCATTACTAAGCGTTAGCACGTCTGCTCACGGTAGCTTTTACTGCTGACACAATCTGAAGCCAGGAGCACGCACGCATGCGTGACCAGAATACACAGAATGTGCTAAAACAGTGACCTTTCACCTCCTTTAACCCCTCTTACATGTGGGCAGGGTGACTGAAATGCCAGCCTGAGAGGCACTGTGGGAAAACAAGCAGCCCTGGAGCTGGGCAAGGAAGCAGTTGGTCGGTAACCGACCGGTTCAAGGACGACTCCGTGACACCGGGACATCGCGGCTTGCGACTCGCTCACTCCACTCAGATGATCGAGACGGCCCCAGCGACTATTTCGGAAAACCTCTGGCAGCTCCGGCTGAAGATTTTCACCAGGGCGAAGCCGGCAATGCTACGCTTTTAAAAAGGTTATCCCCGCTGAGATTAAAAATGACTCCTTCAAAAGGAGGCCCACCAGGAGAGCAGTGTGAAGACAAACACACAAACAACAAAGTCAGAACACACAGTGGAAGAAAAAAAAATAAATAAATAAAGGAGTCGGCTTTGGAAAGGTAAAAATTAATTTTAAAAAAAGGTCAGGGAGTTTGCTGTAAGAGCTCCTGCAGGGAAATCAGAAGGTTCATGGAGTCACACCCATTTTAATCTTCACAATGCAAGACAAAGGCGGCTCTACAAAGCCACTGCAGAAACACTGTTCGGCTGAAGTCCTCAAAGAGGAACGATTCTGCTGCTTTAAGGAGTTTTCACACTTCATTCAGGGAATTTATTAGAGCACTTTTAAGTGAATTACATTTTTAAAAAATAGCTTAGCGGTACTTTATCCAACCCCAAAGTTCAGCCAGTCCTCGCTCTATCTTCTCCAGCAGCTTTAAATCCAGTGCAGTGTAATGAAGTCTACCTGGGACACAGTGCACATATCGCCTGTCCATCTGAGAGCCAGAATCACATCGAAAGGCTCATTTATCCCATGCATAAGCGGGAACACAGATATGAGTAGCTCAAACTGTGTTTTCATCACTTGCTTTATGCTTTCATGCGTCCAATGAGGCCAAACCGGCATTTGACCATCGGTGCAGCAGAGGGCGCCACTCTGAATCGACATACTGATCTGGGAAAAGCGCTATATGAATAAATTTTACTTACTGACCAAATACCAAGAAGATGAGTTGATTTTTTGTAATCAATGGCAAGCATGGTTTGACTGCAGGAGGCCCCCTCAGGGCTACTGGTGGCACTGCAACCTTTAGTGTGTTTCTGTTAGCTTCCAGGACATCGACGGAAACACGCATCAATACAGAGTTTCCTCATGTTTATGCCCAATGGGCATAAATGAGCTCTGAGGGCATCTTTGAGTAATCAACTAACCCGATAAGCATGTACCCGGATTGTGAGAGGACGCCATATTTTAAGAAAGAACAACAGAATCATGCAGAGAGAGAACATGCACAGTTGCAGGCCCAGATTGGGTCAACCAGACCAGCATCGTGCAGTCTCCAACTTCATCCAATAACTGAAAAAGAGCTAATTCATGTTTATTATATGTAAACTGTACATTCCGAGTTAATCCAGACCATTTATAGGACAGGCACAACAAAGGCCACTGGCTTCAGCCTATTCATTTCCTTGGTCAGTTCAACAGTGTTGAATCATGACCAGAAATAAACCATTCATTCATGAACTAATTCACTCATTCATGAACTAATTACAATCATTTTCCATGGTTTGTTTGTACAGATTGTTTGGAAAACCCCAAAAAAGGACTAAAAGATTCCTTGAATTTCTAGTTTGTGACAATGAAGACAATGAACTGTGTCTATTATTAGAGTACAAGTGTTGGGTGGTTTATTCTTGAGGTGGTAGCGACTGAGCTGACTGAATAAGGCCACTGAACATCAGCTTCACAGATGCTACGTGACAAATATGTGCTTGGAGTATGTGTGTGTGTGTGCATGGAGGTCACACCTGTGCAGCGTCCACACAGGGTTACATGAGGCAGGCTAATGTTATACAAAGCTGTGAGCAGATCTTTGCTCAACCCACAGGCCACAAGCAGTGAAACACGCCGCTACTCACGGAGCCGTAACGGAAACGCACGCACGCACACACACACACACACACACACACACACACACACACGAGCCAGCCGAGCCATGCAGAGGCCAGTGTGAGCTGAACTGAAGGCGGCCGATCGGTGATCATATGTCAACCCTTCTCTCTGATGGGAAGCAGTGGGGGGGGGGGTCTTCTCCAGTATCATGTGTGAAGCCGGTCGCACCTTCAGCGCCCCCCCCCCCCACCGCACCCCCAACACCTGCAGTCTGACGGCACGGGCCTGAAGAGACACACAAGGACACGAGCGCATGCATCCGTGTGCATGCATGACAGCCGGCAACAAACAAACGGCGTCATCTGGCACACAATCGCCTCCACATGCGCGCTCGCCCTGCCATACAATCCGTCACACACACACACACACACACACACACACACACACACACACACACACACACACACACACACACACACACACACACACACAGAGGTAGCAGAGGGTGACTGGTGCAATCAGCGGCTCCGTCCTTGAAGGGAGTGAGGGATGCCGGGGGTGACACATCATTGCTGAGACGTTTCACGCACACACACACACACACACACATGCACACATGACATCCGTGCACAGAGCAATAAACCACAGGCCGTCTCCCCTGTCCACGTATTAACCACCTGCAAGTCCAGAACATCACTAAACCTGGAAAGTTGTGTGCAACACGGACGTGATTAGACGGCAGATTTATGGAGCCTGCCCTTAACGCTCGGCTCCGTTCGCTGACATTTGGGGTTGTTTCATTACCGAGATGAGAAATCCAGCAAAACCCCCCTTATATTCTCCTTTCTTCCCTTCTCTCTTTCATTTACCCATGCTTTTCCACTCTCTGTGCATGCTCTGTCCTTTAACCCTCCTGCCTCCTCATGCTTTTCCACGACTTTGTTTCTTGCCGTTTCTATTTTTGTATTAATTCAGAGATAATTTATACCCAATCACCTCTATTTGTTCCTTAAGTTTCCAAACATCCATTCAGACTACCTTGTTTTATTTTTCCCATGGTCCCTCAGTGGTCTTGAATGTGACGTGTTTCTCTTTCTTTGAGACAGGAGGGCAATTTTCACCTCGTTGACACAAATTAGTGCGTTTCACTTTGAAATTGAAAAAGCCTGAAATAAAAGGTTCGAGATGCACATTAGAATGAAAAATATTGCCCACCCCCGCCGCTTGTCTCATAGAGACCGGCGAGCGTGGAGAAACAGGCGTTGGGGACGCTGTTTCCGTCCATTTGTCCTTTGTCGCCGGTGTCTGGAGACGCTGCTTGAGGAGATTCAGACGTTAGCAGACTAGGCTGCTTAGTCAAATGTGAGGAGATAACCTGGGCTTAGTGGCTTAACACATACAGATTTAGTCCAGCGCAACCAGTTTGCAACGCTCTGGAAGTTCCAGTCCGACGCGCCGCTGCGTCTCAGTCCAACCGCTAAAAATGTCACCGCACACTCAAACGATCAGGGAGCGCTTAAACTGCTACTCTTTATTCTCAAAATATGCGACTTTTTGTTTCAACAGACAGTCACAAATGTTTTAAGACCAAGAAATATGACCTAAAAGGAAACAGTTAATCAGTTTCCCAGCCTCTCTACAAGTAGTGACCAGAATAAAAATGCAACAATGCAACAAAAAGCACAAAGAACTAGAAATGACTCCAGTAAACAGTCAAACTCTGTGTTTCAATATCCAAATATTCATCCTATTGTGTGAAACAGCATGAAAATAAATGAGCTTTCCCACAATGCTCTGTTGAAATGGTTTACTTCCTTCATGACACTTTGCAGGTGTTGTTCATCTGACGCTTTCTGGGTACTTTTGAAAGGAGCTGAAGGCATTTTTACAGCGTCAGCAGCAACATAAAAGCAATTTTAACTCGTCTCACAGATGGGTGGATGTATGATATTCGCCACAAATCAGAATAACAGTCGGCACTGAGATAAACACTGGGATGAGCACACAGAGGCGCACCTTAATAACAGAAGGCTCCTCGAAAAACTGAGTTCGGAGGGGAAAGAAAAAGCAGATAGAAGCAAGAGGGGAAGCAGGCAGCTGGAGGACAGGAGAGGAGTGCGGAAGAAGGGAATGGGACACCTGATAAGTGGGGAGAGAGGAAAGGAAACAAGGAGACGAAATGAGGAAAGAGGAGACCCAAGTGTCCACACTGATATTGATGAATCAAGAGAATCCAAGAGGATTTGATGGATTCTGGCGATGTAAACTGCTGCAAAGCAAGATTATCTGATAAATACACACACACACACACACACACACACACACACACACACACACACACACACACACACACACACACACACACACACACGCATGCATACACAAACAAAAACGAGCAAGCACTAGTAAGAGGAATCAAGCGAAGTGAGATTATGAAGTGTGTGTGTGTGCGCGCGCGCACGCATGTGTGCGGCTTCGCTGCTGCTGGACAGCGCACGTGACGGAGAGACTCATGCAGCAGCAGAGCCATATTAGGTAGAGAAGAAAGAGGAGAAACAAAGACATAGATGTAGACTTTGTACTGCAACCTTTCACCTCCCAGTTTATCTCTAAATACAGCTCTGTGGAAAGTGAACCTGCTTCTGAGAGGCTGACGAAACAAGTGTGTGTGTGGGTGTGTGTGTGTGTGTGTGTGTGTGTGTGTGTGTGTGTGTGTGTGTGTGTGTGTAAGTGTGTTTCACTGCAGCTGTGCCAAATACAAAAAAATATGTGTGTATGTGCATGTGTATTTAAGTGTGTGTTCATCACACATGAAGCCGCGCGGGCTTTGAACTTCCCAGCTGTCCCATCAAAAGATCTGCTTCCTCTCTACACACACACACACACACACACACACACGCACACACACACACACACACACTTATTTTGCCATTATGTTAGCCTGGCTTGCAAAAAACTCACTAAAAACACATGCACACACACTTGTCCTCATTGTAAAAGCACACGCACACACACACACACCACACACAAAACGCTCTCTTTTGTTTTGCCATCACGGCTTCAGTTGCTCAGATAAAAACACACACTTCATCTCTGTGCTGATTCCCTTGATTTCACTTTTTTCATCAGTCAGTCATTTCAATTCAAATACAGAAAACAAAAATGCGTTTTATGAATCATGAGACATTTAAGGTCGCACACGGCACAGAGAGCTGCAGCGATGACGCATTTCTGTCATCTCTATTCAAAAATGAGCACCGAGCAGGATCCCTCCATAAAAACCCAGTTAGACATTTCCACTGGTTTATGGGCTGTCGCAGAGAATCTAGTTTGAGGAGTAAAGCTGCACCAAAGACTTGACTTCAGAGACACAACGCCGCTCGTAAAGAATCCACTTGTTGCTGCACTGAGCTTAAAACTTCCTTCCAGAAACTAGAATGATTCTGGAACATGAATCAAATAATGTTGAAACTGAGGTTAAGCCTAACTTCTGGCTCACAGCGTCCACCACCAAAAGAGATGCTCTAGCAAATATTTGGATTTTCCGACCCTTGATAATCAGTTAATACAACAGTTTTCCTTTCCTAAGACGAAGGTGACGATGCCTCGTATTCCTGGTTCGCTGTTGCTGTGACCTGCCAATGTGTCTGCAGCAAATCTTTCACCTGGAAGCCTGAAAATGGCCTTCGCACACGCACACGTGCACACACACACACACACAGACTGTACACAGGTACCAGGTTAGCTGTGAAATGTCGCAGTAAATAACACACAATGTGGAACAGCCAGCTGATGTAAGACCTTGTGTATGTGTGTGTGTGTGTGTGTGTGTGTGTGTGCGCGCGTGTGCGTGTGTGTGTGTGTGTGTGTGTGTGTGTGTGTGCGTGCGCGCGCACATGGGACCATGTTTATAGTGGCAGAACGACCTTCACGCCACCACTTCATTCTCTTACCAAACCACCCTCATTCCGCTGTCCTTTCTGTACACACACGTGCACAAAATTCACACAATGTGTGTGTGTGTGTGTGTGTGTGTGTGTGTGTGTGTGTGTGTGTGTGTGGGCGCTCGCTCAGGTTCTAGGGAGAATCAGGCAGATATGTGGCTTTAATAAACAGTCCTGATGCATCGGAGGAGCGCTGCATTTGTTCAGTTTCTCCTTCGCACCCATCAAAACACACAGTTCAAGAAAATGGGGATGAATTATGGACGCACAACCCTGTCACTCCACCAATTTGCAAATTTGTGGGTGTTGACGAGCTGTAAAGTGTGAGTGTGTGTGTGTGTGTGTGTGTATGTGTGTAGGCTGTACTTATGCAAGCGTTAGTCATCTCAGCAGTCTTGACATTTCTTTCCATATGAGAGCAAAGGAGGCAGATTTGCTTCCACTCAATCACAAACTGATCAGGATTATTGCTGCTCCCAGTAATCCAACATCACAGTCCTACCTCACTGCGGCGCACTGTTCCTGCCATTAAACCCAAATTTGCATCATCACAACTTGCATTACTGCGACTGGAAAATTCTGTAAATCTTGCATTAAAAAGACGGCGACTGCGCGCATCAATCAATACCACAGCTATTTAGGATTGCAACTCCAGAATTATTACAGCACTTAAGCTTTATATTGTTTGGAAACTTGCCCCTTGTTACCACTGGCAGCCTCGCTGCACTTTTTTGCCTTCCGAGGCCTTTGCGAGTTTTCTCCCGGCAGCCTCGTCCCACTCAATCAACAGATCAGGAAGAAAAATGGCTCCCTAAGAATACAGTGTGTCATCAAAACACTCACATCTCCATTCCACTGCCTTTTCAGGCCTTAAATGTCTGCTTGCGACCTTTTGACACATGTTATTCACTGTTTCTGAAAGCCTTTTTTGTCTCTCTCAGTCAGGACACAAAAAAACCTGCAACAATCTGTCAAAGAAGCCCATAAATCCGATAGTCCTTGCATCTTAGGGGCAGGTTGGAGAATACAGGAGAATTTAATAACCACTATGAGTGTGACCACTGAAAATTGAACCTTTAATTCTAGATGTGGATCATAAATTCTAACGGACAAGCACAGATGTTGTCGCTTTGTGTGACATCGAGTCAGAGTTAGCTCTTTCCAAGTGGAAAATCCAGAGTTCAAATCAGTATTTGTCTCACTAAAACATCATAACTTCCCTTCTTCACATCTATTCATAACTGCAGCATTACTGTATATGTATAAGTGCTCATCTCAGATGGAAACAACATACATTCACCCTCCAGGGCTCTGCAGGTAAGATGTCCACGTCACACACAATCAGCCCTTCACTGACGCTGCTGGAGAGATGGGAATCTTCAGCATGGCCGCCGGAGGGGAAATTACATCACTTAAGAGCTCTCTAGCCTGTACTGTTGTACACTCCTGCATGCTAAAGCCAATGCATCCTGCTGACGCTGATGCTAAAAACAGAACCAGTCATTTCTGGACCGTTTCTAAAGTGCACCTGTAGGGGAGAGCAGCGGAGTCTGCGGCTATGTGGCGTGTTCTGGTGCGCTGGTGGCCGCAGAGGGAGAAACACAATCAGAGGGTTGAGAAGCACAGAACGCTCTAGAAAGCTTTTCTCCGTCGGTTACCAAGGTGTTCAGCTCCTCATTCAGCCGCTGGCAACAGGGCTAATGAACCGGACCGAAGCTGCCATTCAAATGGGACCAGAACACACACACACACACACACACACACACCCACACACACACATGCACGCACACACACAGGGTGATCATTCATTCTCCCTTGTAGGCGGTCCACTACATTACCAGACAATATGGCAGCGGTAATACCACCCCAAATACGAATAAAAGCCACAAAGGGGAATAGAAGGCAGGCCCGGCTATGACCTGAGTATAAAACAGCGTTGGCCCGGTGTTCTGGCTGAAGGCCAAACAGGGCCAGGCTCTGCTGCGGGACCGAGCCCAGCCTGACCTCATTCATACGTCTCAATTTAAACACCAAACGGTTTCAGCCGGTGACACTAAGCAGGACGAATTCATGGTACATCAGGAGTTTCAAACTGTGGGAGAAGAAAATGCTCAACATCAAAACTGTCCATACTATTTTTTTTTTTTTAGAATTTGGTTATAAAAAACTGGGCAGTGAAGAGCCCAGAGAGGGGACTCAACAGAGGGACCTTCCTGTTTTGGTGTTTGACAGACATGTTAAATGGAGACTCTCTAGGATGCTAGTACAAGTTGATGTGTGTTTCTCTGATGATTGTGTTTCTCTAAAATGCAAACGAAACAACCCCATTTTCCAGAAGTATCCATCGCGGTGCTTGTCCTGCTGCCTCAGTCATCAACCGCAAAGTGACAATTTACCAGCCAAACAAGCCTATTATCATGTGTTGCTCCGCAGGACCGGACAGACCTACGCAGAGCTCCTTCACTCAGCTTCCCACTGAAACACCCGTAAAAGGCTTTCCGAGACTTTTCTAATTAGCCTATATAAAATTCGTAGAGGAAAGCACGGCCATAAATGGCCGCCTTTCAGCCCAAACGTCTGCCGGACAGCAAAACGCTGCTTTTTCTGAGCCTTGCTGCATGACTCCCCTACCGCTCCCGGCCTGACTGGACTCAGCTCTTCATTTCACTTTCATCTCAAATCTCAGTCTTAACATGAACTTTCTAATGTGCAGTGAAATCTTTCATTTTATAAGAAAAGAACAATCACGTCGTACAGTGTGAAGGTTTTCTTTTTTTTTGCATTCGACACACAGCTCCAACTCATAGAAGAAGCAATATGCACCTGAAAGCAGGGGTGCAAAAGGTCAGACAGATTTCTCTTTTTCTTGAAGTTCCATCATTTAGACGGCCACTCTCTCCAACACCTGCTTTCCTCCGCCTACATAATGAGACTCTTCCTTTCTTTTTTGCTATCTGGCTCACCCACTCCCTTCACCTGTCCCTGTCTTTTGTCGGCCTCCCCTCTTCCTCCCCCGGTCGTCTTTCCTCTTGAAATCACCTGCAGAGGAATCGATAAGCTATCAGACCATGAAGACTCACACGCTCACTATCTCCCTCTCTCTCTGTATTTCATGCTGTGTCAATTGGCTATCGGCCTGCCTCAGCCAGTGTTTGTGCTCGTCATCCTTAGTGTGTGTGTGTGTGTGTGTGTGTGTGTGTGCGCGCATGTGTGTGTTAGGGGGGAGATTTCAGCTGTGAGTGTGCACTGTCAAACCATATTTGATTGACAAAACATCCACAACTCACTTATAGTTAACTTGCACTTGTCGAGGTTAGAGAGCACGTGTGTGTGTGTGTGTGTGTGTGTGTGTGTGTGTGTGTGTGTGTGTGTGTGTGTGTGTGTGTGTGTGTGTGTGTGTGTGTGTGTGCATAGCCCCAGTAAACCAGACAGCTCCACAGTACTGGTAGAGCAATATTGAAGCGGAAGCGCGGCGCCGATAGAGGGAGATAGAGCAGCCAATGCTGACATCAAGGGGAACCAAAAACAAATCAGGAAAAGGGAAATGAGTGAAAGGAGAGAATACAGTAAATGAAGAGGAAGAGAGGGAGAGAGTCAAAGAGCAATCGGGAGGGAAGATGAATGCAAAATGAAAGAGAGAGTTGAAATGAGGTCAGGTGCCGCTGAGGAAAAAAAAAAAAAAAAAGCACAACGCTGAGCAGAGCTGAGGGAAAAGCATGAAGCCTGAGAGGAAAACACAGGGGAGGTAGGTGTGTGCGAACAATGAAAAAAAGGCAGAAAGTGAAAGGAGTGCGGTGACGGAGAAGGCTTTGAGTGGTTTGAGCGCACTGCATACAACACGTACAAAACTGCTGCGGCATCAGTTCAGTTCAGAAAATACGCAAAAACTAACAACATCAGGAACTACAGAGTTGATTTTCCAGTTTGATGGTTGAAGGATGAGCTGACATTAAAGTGCATGTAGGTCTGAACAGGAACGTGTGTGCCTGTGTGTTTGTGGTGACCTGTCAGGTCACGGTCAGCTGGACTGGTACGATTCTGTTAGGCTGCAGGGGGTCGACGCATGTCCTCATTAGTCCAGGTGGAAATCACCTCAAAGCTTCAACGAACGAGCTCGTCTAGTCAGGCCAACAACATCAGCCTGGATCAATTACCTCCATGCAAAACTTGGGTTGAGTTTTGGGTGTTCCTTTTCACACTCAAAACAAACGTTTTGAAAACACCTCCCAACTTTTCCTAAATGCTCCATGGAAACAGTAGGTATAGAGGATGGATGGATGAACTGAAGAACAGGAACACTCTGCAATAATGCAAAGTGAATTTACAAAACAATTCAAGCTGATCCAGTCTGCTGTGTTCACATGTCTGACTGTTAAACTGTCAACACACTGAATGATCAGACACCGGCCGGGGGAGGAGACACACTCAGTCTCACACACCTCAACGCTTAGCCATGTAAACGCCGTCAAAACTACACTTTAAAAAACTCCCACACGCTTACAAAGACGCCTGAAGATGCGTGCGTGTTTAAACACATACTCATGCAAACACACACTCACAAAGAAGGAATTTGGCTTAATACCCACATTGCATCACAGCAGCGGCATTCCTTGTGTCAACAGCGCCCCCGCGATGGCGTGAGGCAGGAAGCAACGAGCCGGAGTGTCAAGAGGAGGAAGGTACCACACACACACCAGCGTGGGTGGGTAAATACTCCCCGAGTGCCATCAGCAAGGCATCACTCATTTGTAATCTGTTGATGGGGATCAGGTTCTGCAGACGGAGTGGGAATCCGTTGATTACAAATCATTTCCTCATTAACCTGAACTCTGTGCTCCCCACAGGCGCGCCTCAATTTTGTGATTCCAACGATTAACGCAGAAGTGAACGCAAATTATTAGATCAACCTCTGCAGTTTGGTGTCAGAGCCTCACGTCAGCTGAGCCTCCACTGCAGGAAATTCAAAAAAAAAACCTGAACAATATTAGGTGAACATGTGATCTGCAGTTATGTTGAATATTGTGATTATGCTGTAATTAGGTTTTGCTTCTGCGGTTTCCATCAGCAGTGTTTCAGAATCAGTTTGTCATCTTTGTAGTTTTTTGGCATTTTTCATTTATTTAGAAATTTTTGTTGTGCCTCTGAGTTCTGTCCAGCATCAAAAAGGTAAAACAAATTATTCAGGCTGTCAAATACTGAGATGCTGCACATGATATGCTCAATGGTACTGCAATGAAGATGTGAAAGTTGTGAAATATTGACCTTTTTTAAAGTGTATTAGCTAAATGTTTGCATTACAACTATCATTTTAACTGTCTAAAATTATGCAGATAAATTGGCCCACTACCAAAGGAGCTATGTAAGTGTTGCTCAACTAATGAAAGTGGATAAATTATATATATAAAACACTAAATTATGCAATTAAATAATATATGGAACTCAGTTATTTGCATTTCAGATTAGGCCATTCATATTTAAGTATGATTTCCACAAATTTACATGGAAAGTATTATCATTACGTACATATTTCTGTTGATCTGAAGAATATTGCAAAAGTCCAAATTGTTAATTTCAGTATTCTAATATTGGGAGATTACGAAGTACCTATATGCAGGTTTGCATATGTCAGAAATACATACAGGAGTAAGAGTAATACGTGCACGGCACATTACTGTGTGCTTGTGCAGTGTGTGTATAATGCCATATCACTGTTGTGGATGAGAAGTGTGGTCACGCAAGCCTGAGCAGCCTTGGGAAGTAGGTCAATGAGAGATAGAGAGAGAGAGAGAGAGAGAGAGATAGAGAGAGAGAGAGAGAGGGAGAGAGAGAGAGAGAGAACTGTCAAATAACCAGTTAAAAATGAGTAGTGAGAGCACATGCAAAGGCAGACTAACCGTGGAAAGTTACCAATTGGAAACAAGTCGGATGTTTCTTTTGATGACAGCATGTGCTCACATGCAAAAGGATACTGCCTGAACCCTGACTTGTGTGTGTGTGTGTGTGTGAGTGTGTTTTCGCATGCACACCCCAAAGGAGCACAAATGGCCTCACCTCCCTCTCCCAGTATCTCGGCTGTATGCAGGTAGAAGCCTGCTTGCTTGCAGCCCACATGCATGACTCACACACTCAAGCATAAACACACACCTCTAAACTTTCCATCACTAAGCCGTGCAGAGCCTCCTGAGCCCGTCTCTGCAAGCCGACTCCACCCCGAAGTGTTTATCATTATGAATTATCAGTGAAATTACATCACATTATCAGGAGAATATATCACAATATCAGAGTTATTACATTTCGGGCTCCTACAGAGAGGCAATTTATTAAATTCTGATGAGTTACCGCATTAGAGGGCAGTTACCAAGTTTCTCCATGGCTTGTAAATTGATGTTCTTTTTTCGTTGTTGTTGCTAAATGTATTTATCTTGCAGGCTGCAGATAGGAGCAACGTTGTCCGTTTCCACTTTGATTGAGAGAGAGAGCTATCTCGGCCCTCACATGGAGACCTCCCAGTGATTATGATCGAACTGGAGGTCGCACGCGAGTCAAAAGTGAGTGATGTGATAGCGGCGAGCGCGCATCTGTGCCAAGAAATCTATTTATAACACGCAGTCTGCAGGATACACACATATTAAAGCCTTTTTTTTTTTTTTTTTTTGGAACCAGAGAAAGCAAGAATATCTAAAAATAACAACAAATGACTTTCAAAGTGGAGTAATGGAAGAAGAGAAATGCTTAGTGTGAGTTTGTGCTCTGCTGCATTGAACCATATCGAATAACATTGTACTGGGCGTGTTTCTAGATAACTGCAGCGAGCTGGAGGGGAGCGTGCGTGCGTGTGCATGCCTGTGTGTAAACGTGTGTGCTCGTACCGTCCTGCGCACGCCTCCCCTTGGCACCTGGTTGCCACAGCTATATGCCATGTTGGCATATTTGAACGTGTGTGTGTGTGTGTGTGAACTCTCAAGGGCACTGGTGTAAATGAGAGAAAAGGTTAAAGGAAATTTCCATGGCATGGTGTAAGTGAACACAGGGACAATAGGACACACACACACACATACACACACACACACACACACACACACACACACAGACCGTTGCTGTGCCCTTGTGTGTGCAGTAGAGTCGACAGTGGAGATAAACCAACTGTCATTCTGTTGAGACTATAAACAGTTTGTGTGTCCAACTCTTTAAAACCAACAAATCTGCTTAACCATCACATGATTTTTTTTTTTTTTTTTTTTTACTGCCAGTACCAGCTACTACTTCTACTGCCAGTACGGCCAGCCTGTTGCTCCTCCGAGCTCAGAACCACAACAGCCACGAGCATCAGGGCCTTTTTTAGTAATCCAAGCGGAGCCCCACAGCTTCAGACACTCTTGAACTGACATATCATGACTACTTAAAGACAGGAGACAACAACCAGCGTCTTAACTACCGACTCCCACTGCTGCTGCTGCTACTGTTAAAACAGTGGAGCGCATGTAACCTGCTAATACTAGCGGTTTAATCGCTGTTATTGTACATACCAATAAAGCTGTTTCCACAAAACACGAGTAATCCCATTAATCCTGCTGTTTGCACTATAGCTGTTAACACAGTTGCTTTGAAAGTCATGAAAAGCTGCACTTAAAGTGATTACATAAGGGACAACCCCAAAGTATCACTCTGTGCTCATTCCATTGAACGGAATACGATCATTCATTTCATTCTTTTGTTTCGTTGCATCAGAACATATACTACATTGTAAAAGGAGGATCTCTACTACTCTGGCATGAGAATCTAGCAATCATCTCTAAAGTTTTGTGAGTTGCTAGATCATTAACAGTCTTCCTTCTAGTTGTGAATTCCTGATTTACTGTTTACTCAGTCGTCCCACCTCCGTCAAACTTCATCAATGTTAACGTGTCTGCGGTGCCGACGCTAAGTTGCGTCTTCAATCCCAGACGCCACCGGACGGATTTACCCACTGACAGCAACTTGTAATCCTTAAACTTGTGGACCATGAGTTGTAATCACATCCAATAATCCTGCTCAACCAGTGGATTATTGGGAGGGAAGGGAAGTGCTGTTGCATACATTTTGGCGAGTCAGAGGCCCGGCGCGCCACGCACCTGCAGGTATTCCTCTGTATGTCCCACCTATTTGGGCCGGCAAGCTATAGCGTGGGTGTTGGAGGAGTGATGATGTGTTTGTGCATTTGGGCGCTTGCCCATCCACGGTCCAGACATCTTTACAACTCGATCTGTCTGACGGTTAAGTCGGGGCGAGCCCCAGCCAAAACACTGGCACCATGTCAAAACGGAGAGAGACAGAGGCACAGACAGAGATGGAGACTTATGCTCGGGCTCCGACAGAGCCCAAACTAATATCCGAGCGGCGTTCACACCTCCAGCCCTCGCACAACTCTCATTCATCTTCCATGTTTTATTACAGTGTAAAGCAAAATCAAAGTCTCAATTTAACAGCAGCCCGAAGAGTCAAAGTCTATTTTCTTTAACTGTGGCAGTCTGCGATCGTGCCTTGCTTTTTACAGCTGTCAACTCACCTGAAGCATGGCTCAAGCCTCAGTCTGAAGGCCACTTTCAAAAGAGTCCAAATGTTCTCCAATTCTAATCACGGGCATCATAAAAGCTTCTAATTCTGCCACACCAGACGCCTCCTGATGAAGGTATTTTCAGGGTAAAACGCTTGCCAAAGCTGTGGCCATTTTTCTTTTCACTATGCTTTTAAATATTAGCAGAAATAAATGGGACACTGTGCAATCCAACCAACTTTTTTATATCTCTTCAACGCTTCAAATGTCACTTCTGGAGCTGACGGTGGAGCAGAGACTGACATGCTGCTCTTTGTAATGCTGGTGTTCGCTGTGATTATTAACATCCCTCTCATCTCATCTGCCTCTCATCTCAGATTTTAGCAACAGACACAACCCTGGGTAAGCTCTTTCTGCTTTAAAATAAGACATTTCCCTGGTGGCTGGCCCAGCGATAAATCAGGTAACAGAGGAGGAGAGCTTTAAAGAAATAGGGCAGCCGGCGAGCTCGGCAACCGCTGGGCCTCCGCATGCTTCCCTACAAAGCTCTGAGCTGCTGGGCAAGATTGGATTCCCTCTCCTTCAAGCCTCGGCTATCTCCCTTAGGTATTGTGTACGAGTGTACAGTGTGTGCGCAACATGTGTGTGTGTGCAAAGAATGACAAATAAGCTCACGTTCGTGTTGACACTATCAATACAGCAACACCTTCCCTGTGATGAATACAAATCACCAGTAAAGGTTACCTAAGGACACATGACACGCGCACACACACATACGCACACATAAAAATGTTTTTATAAAAATAATAAAGAGGTCAGAGGTGAGGAATATAATTGATTGGAAATGAATGGATTTGAGTCAGTTCTGTACTGAAACTGTACCAACACCCCCATCCTGTCATTGTATGCATATTGAAAAATGTACAATTGACCACAAGTCCACAGTATCGACCCGTTGAAACAAAAAGTCGAGATAACATGCACTTTGGTAATAATGTACCCACCTGATTCTGTAATAGCCATCCAAAGTGTTGTGATTGTAAGGCCAACGCGACACACCGAGGTAATGGAAAAGACTGCTGAGCACGGACAGATCAACACTTCACGGATCACAGAATACAATAGAATTCACCTCCATCTTCATGTTGTGTATGGAACCAGCTGCAGAAACATATATATCTTATGATAAATGGGGACAGCAACCTGCTGAGAACGCAGAACCGACTCAACATGAGTGTCAAGGATTGAAAAAACAAAAAATAATGCAGAGACTGTGTTAATAAGAGTGCTTTGTTTTTGGTGAATGAGTCAACTAATGTTTCAGAAAGGGACTGTTACCAAGTTCTATTAATGTCATGAAAAGAAACATGATCATTTGGCTTCCTGGTTCAAAACCTGGTGGCAAAAAAGCAATAATGAGTGCTTGAGTGACTGTCTGTACGGCCTGTTCGATATCAGTCCTTGCCCCCTTCAGCCACAACCTGGAAAAACATACCTGAATTTGGGAATTGTTGGTACAGAATCCAGACAAATGGGTGGATTGATCGAAAAATCCCCCAAACTGATAAAGGTGCTATCAAGCCAGCAGAACTATCCCCCTGAACCTGCTCTCTGTTGGCACATCAAATGGCTAAATGGGATTAAAATGTTGATTTACAACAACAAATATCCAAAATGTTGAAAATTGGTGTGTTCAGCTAGCAGTCTAAATGCATCATAAAGATAAGAACCGTGATAAGATACAAAAAAAGGAAGCGGATACGATGAGTGGTGATAACGGTGGATCGCAGCACTGACTGAAAAGTACGTAATCTGCATTAAAACCATAGCCTGGAGAGGGACAGCGAAAGGAAGGCAAATCAGATGAGATGGAGAAGAAATTTACATCTTCACATCCCACTCTGGTTTGAGTCACAGCTAGAACGGCGGCAACCTGGAACATGGCGACAAACCGAATAGATTTTCATATAAATCAAGACGGCAAAAGGCAGAGAACGAATGCTTGATGCGACTCCCGGTCACTGGCCACCTTCTCCTGTAGGATCCTTCTTTACGTCGCGTGTTTCGTCTTCTTCTCCACCACTGTATCAGTTCTCACTGCGATACACGCGACAAAGTCGCTGTGCGTGTTGAACTCTTTGCATGGCTGAGTGCGACTCTGCTGCTGCACCTCAGGGGAAGAAGAACGGCGCGGAAAAGCCCGCAGACGGCGTGCAAGCCAGGATGAGAAACTGGATCCACAGATTCTGCAGCGGCACCCAGTTTCTTCTGCTGACACGGTGGCCTCCGCTGTAAGCATTTATTCCACTATGAGTCTCTCTGGGGAGCGGAAGTCATGTAAGTGACGAAACTGTCAAGTCAAATAGAGTGGTGCCGGAGGAAGCCTTAAAAACTGGAGAAAAGTTAGTAGCTCTGAGGATCTCTTGGATACTTTTTTGGTTCGAAAGCTGATTTCAGGTCTGTGGTAGCTTTTCAATGAGATATTCACTCTGGCAATGATGTTAAACTGCTGGTGGGTTCTAAAAATACACGTATCCTGCAGCACCTCTTACGAGATGTACTACCACTATTGGTCCATCTTCCAAGCTTGCCTTATCAAAGCTATCGTGGCGGGGAGCTACTGCAAAGCCTTTCACAGCCAGCAATCCCAACACTACCCACACACTTACATTTACGAGCAATTTGGAGTCACCCGTCAGTCTGACAAGCACATCTATGGACAGCGTGAGGCAGGGTTGAGGCAGATACATGCTTACATAGCCACCTACAGGCAATTTGGAGTCACCCATCAACGTAACATAAGTGTCTTTGGATTACAGCAAACCAGAAATGAATGGCTCTGAGGTTTGATTTGATCACTGCCAAAAGCCCAAACCACTACCAAATGGTGCTCACTGCCTGTGTTAAGCCAAAAAAAGGAACTGGAGCAGTCTGATACAGTGCTGCTCGTAGAAGAGCAGAAATAAAGAAGTATTGTGTGACTGTGTTTTTCCCCAAAACTATGTAGGTCAGTAAACCTTTGAAAGTTTATCCCTCTTTGTAAAACAGGCTAAAGGTCAACGACCCCGCCGAGCTCTGTACAGGAGACAAATGAAGCCAGATAATTATAATCAAGTGCAAATGACAAAACAAACTACGAAACATTTTCTACTGCGAACAATGCGAATCTGGATGATGTCTCTTGTCGCAATATCTCCTGTGTGATAACTGTGAGCTGCGAAATTAATCATAATAAAACTGCAATCTGAATGAAATCCATGCTGCCATCTTTTCATTAGGAGGGACGATCTGTTGCATCAAATCAACTTCTTCTCATTACTCCTGAGCTGCAAAAACAAATTAAACAACTGCATTATGCTGCCCGACAAAACAAATACACTCATATGATAAAGGAGTCTGAAACGCAACACGAAACTGTAAAAACTTGTTGACCAAATTAATCTAAGACAAGAAATGAAAGTAAAATAGAGCATCCAAACAAAAACTTTAATTCTTTTAGATGGGAATATTGGATGCAAAGACAACAACACAAAATAATTTACAAATTCCTTCCGCAGCAGTATAGTCTTACATCGCAACCTCATATTTCACTATTATTGCGTTAACAAGGCCACTGAAACCACCGGGAACACAGTTTTCAGGTATTTATTTCCTTTTTAAAAGGTCTGACGAGCAACCAGAAGATTACCTTTCAAAGATACTCCCGCTTGCTTTAACTTCCTCAAAAGACGGGAGAATACAGGTCGGTTTTTCTGGTTAATAAGAAGCGGAACAGCTCTGATATGTGTGCCTGAGCGTCGGCTGCGATGCCAAGCAGGCCTGGGTGAGCAGCTGACGAATCACCACCTAATTAATTATTGAAAGACCCCTCACCTGCCATTGCTCGCATGTTAGCTAGGAATGGTACATCCGAACATGTGACACACGGGAACATGGAAACACACACATGCACGCGGGAGTGCACGCCCCGTCGGGGGGTCAGCGTCTAAGCCGGATGCCTGATGAACCTCAGAGGGATTTGGGAGGAAGTCAACGTATTCCCATCGCCCACACTGACGCACACGAGCACAGAGGCTCCTCACACACACACACACTTGCAGTTAACACTGCACAGTTACACTTCCACGCCCTCACTTCCATCAGGCACCTTGGTTCGGCACCACAGCAACCACCAGCTCGCAGCCAGGCCTCTGCAGCGCTGGAATAAGAAGCATTGCCCACAGCAGAGCCAATTGTAGTGGCAACCGAGCGGGGGTCTATTGGCCATATCGATTTAACACTTTACCATTCGTCTTAACAGAAAGAAAATGTAATGTCACAACACATATGCTGTTAGTCTAACTCAGTCGGCCACAAACTGGCAACGACCACAGCGCCGAGTGCATGTCTGAAATAATACCCTTTCCCTATCGTATTCCCTCAGATTACGGTCAGGGGAACATTTTGTTCCATCTGCAGACACGTCTTGACACTCTGTTCTCACAATAACTCCCGAACCGGTGAGCTGGATTAGTTTCACTGAATCAAAACTAACATGGAGAATCTTCCAGAACGCCTTACGCGCGCATTCGCGGACATGCCGCATCCTTCCCTGGAAAATGCATGCTCACCTGTGCGCGTGCACGTGTAATTGGCTGCGCATGAGTGTGCGACTGTACGTGTGAGTCCAGCGCGGAGTGACAGAAGGGACAGGTGAGTCACTGTAGGGCTGCGAGCTGAACACATTGCACTGCAGCACTGCACATCACGACTCAGACGGAGCAGACACAGCCGGAGAGATAATGGCACAGAACTGGGCATGAAAGGCACGACGACGCCACAAAAAAAAAAAACTGCGAAAGGAAGAGAAACAACACAAAAAGCCCCCACCCCCCCAAAAAAAACAAAAAAAAACGCATGCAGGGCGAAGGTGACAGGAATGATGTAGGTGAGGAGAGCGGGCCTGGCTGTCCCTGGCACAGTGTAAATCCCAGTCGCTGCCAATAACACCTGTATCCATCACTGCTGTGTGGAACTTCAAAGCCCTGTTATTTATACACCTGTCTGTCTGCCGCCCTGCCTAACTGTCTGGATCCCTCACTCTTCTCCTGTCACTGTCCTGTTTAAATCCAATTTATTGGCCTACATGGAGAAAGCGATGCGTGCTCGCCGACTGAGGGAGTAGTTAACGCCCCTCAGTCTTTCATCTTCCGCCAGGACTGATCCACACTCTTCTTTTTTTTTATAACATTACAGATCAAATGTCAAGCAAAAAGTGATGGGGTGTGCATAAACCGTGCTCATTATTGCACATACTCATAACGTAGGCTGTTTTTGTTCTTATTATCTTTTTACTTACTTTAGAATTCTGCGTGTTAACCAAAGTTTGGGAAGTCGCACCGCTCCCCTGAAATCACCTCCAACATAAACTGAATCACTTTTATTGTGACATGAATTAGCCTGAAACGGTACAAAGAGGTTACTTCGATGCAAATTACGGAGAAGTTATGAGTTCGGCGCCATAACAATGCACAAGTAAACATTTTAAAAATGCATCTTTCCCAGCAGAATGAAGTCAATCCCACAATCCGGCTAAACGTGGGCAGTGAGGGACTGTGCGACTTCCGATCCGAAATTGGATAGGCTCACCTGATAGCCAAGGGATGAGAGCCGACCGGCTGCCACGTAGGAGTGTCTTCACACACACATTCACACTCACGCACACACACATACACAGGGGCAGCACGGTTATTGGATGAAGTGCTGACTGACAGTATACAGCGGCAGAGTAATGGCTTTAATGTTTATTAACTTTTCCATTTTGGTACTTGTAGGCGTTGTTTCAGAGACGCAATCAACATTTCATACACTTAAGACAGGAGTTTTTACCTTGATTAGTCTACCTGTAACATGTAGCTCGGGGCTCGGAGGAAGCAGACATGGAGGCAGTAAGTAATTGGATGATGTCTTGAAATAGCGTCAGATATTTTAACAAGATTTTTTAATTCCCAGATACACGCTATGCTACTCTCTCCAGCTGAGTTCGTTGCCTTCAGTGTGTTTTCAGGCAACACACCTCCAATTAAGCGTGCAATCAATGTGTGCGTGGAACTGAAGTTTAGATTTCATTTGGACAGAAAGCAATCTTTATTAATTCCACGCGATAAAGAACCTCTAAATCCCAGATTTCATCAATCACTTTGGGCCTTTTTTTAGATCTTGCCAAACTTTGACAGCATAACAGTGGCAGAGACTAGCCTGGTATACTTGGCAATTAATTTTTTTTTTACGATCCCTGGGCTGAAACTGGTGCAACTATTTAAACAACTTGACCTCCAGATCTGAGGAGATCTTCAAAAATAAACTTGAAAAAGAAAGACACGTGTTTTCGAAGCACATGTGGGCGACTTTCCCTGTATTCTGATCTTAGAGGTAAACATAATTTACATGCTTGATTCCAACGTTCTTTCACTGGGAGCCAACGCATGTGATTTACATTCACATGTGACTTTTCTCCGCGGGAGAGCTGTTGTTTGACTGAGCAGCGGAGCAGAGCGGAGCAGCCAGAGGTAATATTTTACCAGCAGTGCGCCCTGTGGCTGGTTGCGTCCTGTTGCAGCGGGATGTGGAGGTTGATGTTAGGGTTGACCTGATCTTCCCAGAGTCGTTCCCCTGGGCGGACATGGACTGGCCCTCAACGCCCGATCAATGATTACCCCAGACAGAGGTCTGAGAGACCGGCTCCAATCTAAAGCAACCTTTCAACGGGTTGAGTCATGTAGTTGGAGATAAAAGGAAAAAAAAAATCTTATAAATCATATAAAATGATCTACACTGATCATCAGCCAAAACATTATAACTGGTTCATATCCAATAAACTGTGAAGCACTGTATATTCAGACAACGCAGGCCAATCTTCATGTGCATAAATAAACTCTCCTCACTGTCACTGGTTATAATGTTATGGCTGATGGGTGTGTGTATTCAGGGGACAAGGTCTACTAGTCGTGACACTTTCCTTTTAAGAAAACTGATGATGATGAAGAACTTCACAATGGTTCCCGCTGACTTGGTATGGTATCAGCATCAGAACATGCAGATAATAAGAACTTATCTGTCAGAAAGTGAACTAATAAAACTGCCTCCTTAGTTTTTCTGACATTGTAAAATAGTTGGGATAATTTGGGTAACACATCCTTTCCATCAGTTTCCATGAGGCTAGTATTTTCAAGCTCACAGAAAAACGAACAACTGAGTGTGACTGACAGACGGCTAGCCGCCCTCACTCCCCTTAGTTTTTTTTAATCTTCTGTCAGATAAAAACATCATTTAGGTATTTCCACATCAGACCCCCTCCCCTTCCTTTAAAACAGTGTCAAACACCAGGTGAGTCATCCTGCCCTTGAGGGCTTTCACTATTTCTGCATTCATCACGAATGCATGTGCAGTTTTGCTGCTGTCTCTTCTACACTAACAGCAGCGCTGCTTTCAAATCCCATCCACTGGAAGTAGGTTATGCATATTCAAAGCAGTTGGCAACAGAGAAGGCCAGCTAAACGGGGAGCACAAGCTCTCAGTCTCGATGCCGTTTTACCATCTGTAAATAATACACAGGTATGAAGCAGCGTCAAAACATAATGGTGTGTTTAACATGGCACTTTTCTTCTTTGCCTCATGATATGCAAGATAAGCAGTATTATGGAACTGTCTGACCGTCACCTCCGCCAGCAGACAGCTTCCCGCACAGTTTCACTTTGGCGAAACTGTGCGCCGACGTAAAGTCCGAGGAATGATAGAAAAACAGTGCAGCAGTTTCAAATATAAATGCAGAGTTGATGGTGTCCCTTAATGGAATCCATCACACAATCAGCCCTGACCTTTCCACTGACTTGACTATGAATGTTAATGTGTGAAAAAGGAAGAAACAGAGAATATTTTAGCTAGAAAATCACACGAGAATGAGAGGCTCATTCTCACTTGGAAATACTGGCTGAAATTGAAACCATTTAGTGAGAATATCTGATAAACTCCCTGAAAACAGAGAGACAAAAATGACTGGATTCAATATTTTATTGAAAAAAGAAGCAAAGAAAGAAAAGCAGTTGGTTTATGTACTGTATGTAAGTGTGAGAGAGGCTGAGACTGGACGAAAAAAAGAGAAGAGGAAGCAGTCACATGTTGGGAGGTGGAGGAGGGGCTGCCCGTCACTCCTCTACGTCAGCGGAACGCCTCCCTCCATCCCTCCCTCCCTCCACTACAACTCACATGACTGCAGCAGCCCTGTTCTGTAACTCCAGTCACGAGGATGGAGTAGTATTACAAAAACCAGCCGGCAGGGGCGAGAGGCTTACACACACACTGAGGGGAGGAGAGCGAGGGAGAGAGAGAGAGAGAGAGAGAGAGAGAGAGAGAGCAAGGGAAAGCCAACCGCCAACCCTAATAACCCCGAGTAAATATTAACATATTAACACTGCATTTGTAAAAAAGATAACCCTATCAGGCAAAACACGAACAAAGCTATGCAGCGGTGATACAATGTGCAATTTAATGGTGTAGTTATTTTTTTTTCCCTGCTACTGATTAAAGTTAGACTTTTTATTTGTCTTTCTGCAACACTCTTTTGCAGCAATTCAGCATTACAAGCTTCAACTGCCTTTTACAGGATCACAGCAGAACACCTGCTGGTGCAGGAACACAGTGTTTTCCTGCATTTCATTGCAGCAATAGCTAGATCTTTCCAAATGTAAAAAAAAAAAGCAAATAATAGATGTTAGTTTTCACAGATATCCCTTAATTCAGATTTGTTCTTTCTGGACCCTGACGTCTCCCTGGTTGCTTCAATATGCTGCACAGCGTGACTTTATCAAGGCTGTCAAGCCAGTAGGCCACCATTGTATATTGCCCATAATTGATTAAGTGCAATTTATATTTGAACTGGGAATATTGACTGCAGTGTTGACACCACAAGAGAATGCATGTTAATGAATTCATCAGTCCTGCAATAGCAGTGCATGCAGATCACGCTTGACTGACTTCACAAGACATCATCCACGGACGCCCTGCAGTTTTGATATCACTTATAATTTAGTAGATGTCACGTTCTGACCTCCATCCAGGGTATGTTATGGTTTATTCCCCCTCCCTGTTAATTGCATGTGTTCCCATTTCCCTCCAAGGTACGCTGCGTTTTTCATCCTGCACTGCACATCTATGTGGATGGGAGAAAATGTCACTGCTGCAGCTTATAAATAGTCCACAGTTTCCCTGGATCCCACCGCACACTGAATTAACCTGCTCGAGCTGCCAATCAGCTGTGACAGATCGCAGCCTCCCCCGCCAGCGCCGCCCGGCCACCCCCACAAACACGCCGTCACGTCCCCCCCCCGATGACCATGCAATCAGAGGAGCGACGAGGACCCGATGCAGTGCGGCGCGGCGAGCGCCGCAGGTCCTTGATATTCCAAAGGCAGCCTGAGCTCGCGGGGCTTTGCGTAGAGACGAAGAATAATCCGTGCGTAATTCGGAAGCGCGACTCTGCGGCCAGCCTGCGGGGAGCTGCGGCTGATCAATCTGGCCGAGCACTAAAACTAATCACTAAATCCAACTCAGAAATCTGCTAATTTCAACTTCATTTCCGTGTGCGCGCGCGCATGACAGCACATCAAACAGCCTGCATGTGTGAGTCGATCTTATAAACTGCACGCATCGTTAAACGAATCGCTTCAATTTGATGAAATCTCAACTTCTATAATTGGTAAATACCCCTCTACCGCCCCGCGTGGGGCACTTCGGTAGGAGGCTGAGGGGGATCGGTGATGAAAGTTCGTGTATTATAAAAAACAGGTGTTAGATCGTGTGCTCGCTGCACTCAGAACATTCCTGTTTTGATTACGAAAAGACGATTGGATGCCATGCACGCGCGTCAAAACCGCAGGGATCCCTACGTCTCAACAATTCCCAGCATCTTGACGCTTTCTTGCAGGAAAAAAAAAAAAAAAGAAAGAAAATAAATTCACTCCCCAGCAACACAAGTCGGTGAACATACACGTTTGTCATCCACAGCCAGGAGACTCCCTGGTTCTACTCGATTTTCGGGCAAACAGTTCCGCGAGCTGCAGGTTTTGTAACCGCGCGATTACGCAAAGGTTTGACGAAAACGCACCAACTTTCTCAGACGGGCAACATTTGCAGTGTATTGCAGTCTGATGCACCCCCCCGCCAGCACACACACACACACACACACACACACACACACACACACACACACACACACACACACACACACACACACACACACACACACACACAATGTGCTTTCCTGGAGGACAAGGAGTTGCTCAACTTCCAGGAGCATCGAGCAGGCTGCAGGGATCCAGAGATCCCCAGTTAAGCCCACGACGCGGTGGCAAGCTGCTTAAAATGAAGTGGATAAATAACTCTCCCGGTGTGTTTCAGTCTTGCCACGAGCAGACACTTTATTTAACATCCGGTTCCATACTGACAGAAAACAATACACAAATCATGTCCAACCAGGTGATCACCAACTTTTAAAAAAAAGTCAAAAGTATGATTTTTAGTGTAAATGTAGGCATTTATGTGGATTATGGGTTATTATCATATAGATATTGTGTCATAAGAGTCCTCCGGCGCAGTCCGTGCGTTCTGGGGCGCACCACGTGTCCAAGTCTCCGGCACCCAAATTAAAACTTCCCTCAAGAATGCGTCAAAAGTTTCCAAAGCGCCCCTCTGCATACCAAATAATCCTCCCGAAGCAGCAACACGCCGGCTGCTCTCCGCTTCCAGCGCCAGCACACACGCATTTACGCCTTTTCATCCGTCAAATCTGCCTCAATGCCGACGGCTGATGACATTTCCTCCGAGAAAAACACGTGAAAGCCAGACGTCAGGACAGACACATTCGCGCACACACACACACACAGAGTGCATGCACACCGAGGCACCGGGCGCACTGTGCCGGGGAGATGCTGCTGACAAGCCCGGCGCCAGGCTCGCATCAAGCGGGCAAAGCGAGCGCCACGGCCCGCGACGCGCGGAGACGCGCCCCGGTGCGCGTAGCCCAGAGTCCCGTGCGTCCACCGGGGCCGGGATCTTACCTGGCTGCCGGAGTTTTCTGTCAGGTAATTGAAGACAAAGGACGAGAGTTCCTCATCTAATAGTGGAGCGCAGTCCGCCATCTTCTAGTGAATGAGGAGCCGTGGAGTCAGAGTGGAGTATAGGAGGAGGAGGAGGAGCAGTGGGTGGAGGCCGCCTGCAGGGGGCGCATCTGTTTACACACAGACACACGGCACATTAAAAACACGCGGGGTTCCTCAAAGTGGGGTCTTGGGACCACAGGGGTTAAAACAGTATAATTACATTTAAACTACTTTCAATTTGGCCCAGTCTGCTGAGCATTAATTAAATACCATGACCGCTCATCTCATTGTCTTTACTTTAAAGGACACTATGTACCATATACATGTTTTCTTCTAATTATTTTTCTTAATAGCCACTAACAAATATCTTCATTGTCTTTTTCCACCGAAATAAAAAAGACAAGAATTTTGGGTTTTATTTCTTACATTTTAATCTAAAGCCACAGACAGTGTTTAAGAAGCAGCCATGATGACACTTATATATAGTATGTGTCCACTCTAAAGCACTAATCATACTTTATTAATCCCCATGGAGATTACACATAGACCCATCAGTGGGCAGTCGTATTACGGCTCTCCGGGGAGCTGGGGGGGGTCAGGGGCCACAGTGGTGACCTGTCTGCTGTGGAGACCGAACCTGCAAACTTCCAATCTTCTCTAACCTCTGGGACCTCGAGGTCACCACTGGCCAGTAGCACGGTAAGGCGCAGTGGCATAGTCTTGCTCGAGACATCCTGACATGTGGACAGACGACCATCTGAGCCACAGCTGCCCCAATGCCCATGTTCTAATAACCAAATAACAGGTGATATATTGTGGCAGTGTGATTATCTGTCTGTCTCTCTGCTCTGCAGTGGACAGGCGACCCAATCAGGGTGCATGCTGCGTTTGCCCATGTGACTTCCCATGACCACGGGCAGGAAAAGGCAGTATGGGAGAAGGATGGACGGGCCAATTGTTCCTTCATCTCTTCATTATCATAAATGTTATTAGATCACTGGAGTCATTCTCTACTTTCCTTTTCCTTGAGAATAGAGCTGAATTTCTGATGACTCATTCTGCACTTGAGTGAGTTTCCTTATTCTGCCTAGAAATAGGAATGCACCATACATGCAGCTTTGTGGGGTTGTTTCATGAGCACTAATAGCACCACAGGCTTCAGATATCAGCGGGGGCATGCGAAGGACGCACAGCCTTTTTGCCTTCTGAAAACGTCCATCAAATATGTAAGAAGCCCTTTCTTCTTTGAAGTCTAGATGGAGAATTATTGTCATTTAGACATCATTTCACTAAAAATGCCATGTTTTGATTGTGAATTAGCCATTTCATTTTAACACCGCACCATCTGGTTCTTGATACTGGTCAACTGAATGAGCCCAGGGTACACTGACCATCCCTTACGGTTTTAAAACCCACACAGGTCACTGCTTTGACTCAACCTTTTGGGTATTTGTCATCCAGGATCTCATGATCCAGATACTGAGCCACATAGCTTAAACAGTGAAGCTGCTGAATCAATCAGATGCCACTTTCATACTGACCACACTGAAATTGAAACACGATTATGAAATCAGTACGCAAAGATGATTGGAAGGTGAGAAGTCATGGAGGAAGCAGGTCCTTCCTCTGATCCGCCAAGTAAGGTTCAGGTTTCTCATGAATAAAGCAGGACCAACAAGCAGAAAACATTTGCCTCTGTTTGCCTGCTCAGACGCTGTGGGCGCCATTGCCTTGTTCAATGACCCCATCACTCCATGTCAAGTCTGTTATTAACCTTTGGTTTGCAAGTGGTGGAACGGCGCTTATACATTTGCATATTTTCTTAATCACGTTTGATATTAAGCACCAAAAATGTTGATATTTGCTAAACTGTACTGGAAATCCAGCAAAACAATCTACTAATATGTTGAAATTGGTCAAATAACAAGATAATTCCATTTTCATTAATAGTGAGGATGCATGACTGACTAAGTTTAGCCCAACTGCAACACACAGCTTTAACATCAAACCCTCAGTCAGACGAGCTCCTTATACCAGCCGTACCCAGGGATTAATCAGTAGTTCATTTTATGAGCAAAAATAAACCACTACTATCTTCCAAATATGAGTCTAAACATGACAAGAGGCCATGCTTTCTCTGTGCCGGCACGGCAGAGAGAAGAAAAGTGGAGTAACTGGTGGATAGCATGGACAGCAGCAGCCGTCTTCTGCACGCCGCCGTCGCCACGCGAAGAGCCGGGTCGGCAGCAGACTGCTGTCACAGAGCAGATGGACTCAGGAGGTCCTTCCTGCCTAAAGCTCTTAGACTGTACAACAGCACATTAGCAAGGAGGACAACACCCAACACGAGCAGGACAGACTGTAATCAGGCACAATCTGAATGAACTTCAGCACAGAAACGGTGAGAAAAACAGAGTACAGGTGTTTATCAGGCAGAAATGGCGGTTCAAGTGAGGAGAGATTAGTAAACATGCAATGAAATTAGATTAGTTATTTTAAATTACTTCAGTCAATGTACATATAGCTGTTTGATGGTTGAGAAAAGTTCATGTAATATGAGATATTAGAAATTAATATAATTAATATAAATATGAACTGAAACCAAATAGGAATATCCTGTTTTGATGGAAGAGCTGCTGAGAGTTTGAAATCGTTAGTCAGTGGTTCCATCCATCAGTTCATCCATCCATCCATCCATCCATCATGTCACATGCAACTCCGATCATGATTCAACTTTCATTCATTTGCTCTAGAAGTTAAAACAAGCAATCTGACTCTCAGTTGCTTTGTCCATGGACACCTCCAGTTACAAACAAAAAAACAAACAAACAAACAAAAAATCCAAATCAAAGGGAACCACCATTTGGGACACACTTTCTAGACTTGAAAACACACTGGTTGCACCACTCCTGCAGCCTTTGTGTTCAGAAGCACAGACATAAGTGTTGGCAGCTTTCTGTTGCTGTTGCCGGGCAACTGCCGAGTGGAGTCAGCTTCTGTCAGTCATTTAGCTCGCAAAGTCGCTGACATTATCTGATGCCACTGTAATTAAAGAAGAATCTGGTTTTGCACGGTGCGCGCTGCGTTATTTCGCATTACTGCACATATGTTTCAGATGCAGGTCGTTTATCTGATGTAATCTCTCTTCACCTCCGAGTGCTCAGGTTGCTGTTACACTCACACACTCACTGCTGGGCAGCTGATTTGAATATTGTCATTAATTTCCCATTAACTTCACGAGAATCAGTCAATCAATTGAAATTTATTTGTATTGCTTTCTGCATGCATGTCAGTGATTCAAAGTGATATGTGATTGACATTGTGATAAAACAAAAAAGCAGTCAATAAAAGAGAAGAATGTCAGAGACGGAAAATAAAACATTTAAAGGTAAACTGACAGTGCGTGTTAGTACCGAAAAGGATTAAAAATGAGAAAAATACTAAAATGAAAAAAGGCAAAGTCGACTACAACATGAAACACAAAAGAGAAATAATTTGAATAAAGTGGAATGTGGTGAGGGTAAGTGAGGTAAATAAGGATAATCACTACTTGTGTAATTAAAATTGACTTGTCACTTCATTCAGCCTTCGCAGATGATGATTCAGAGTCACAATGAAAGAATCAAAGCAGCTTAAATGTTTCAATGATTTAAATAATAGTTAAATGTGATGAATATGAACTCATGTAGGATTCATAATGTTTTATCTAAAGTCAAGCCCGGTTAAAGTATTTTTAACTCAAAAAGTTCAGTTTCTGAGTTAAAACCATTGAGTTAAACCTGTCTCTTTATTATAATTCAGCTACATTAAAAAAAACTTTTTTTAATTTCTTTATGGAAGAAAAAGGGAGGCACTTTTTTTTTTTTACTTGATATTAAGGAAATAAATTCAAGAATGAAGGAAACAGAGAGAACAGAGTTTATCCTAAAATAGTTGACAGTTTCTACCTTTTTGATCCACTCACAACTGGATGGGACTTTAGTTGACTTCAGTTGACTTCCGATCAAGAAGGTAGCACCTCGCAAGTGACAAAAAAAACTAAACAAAACGACAGACAGGTTTTGTGTAAATGGAAAAATGTTTTAACTTGAAAAGCTGTGTAAACAGGGTTTTAGAATAAATGAACAGCTAAAAATGGCAAAACAAACAGAACCGACCACTGTGAAGATGCTCTGCTTTTATGAAGTTAAGAGGCTGAATTAGTACCATTACTTTTACTGAAGTCTTTTTTATTTTTATTTTTTTTAAATTATTATTCTTATCTGTGCTTCTAAGTTCTACGTGAAGAGTATGAGAATCTTTGCCACCTCTGCTATGAACAGAGTCCCTTCAGAGGATCTGAGGGAGCGACAGTAGCTATGAAAATATCATATTCTACTTTTTAAACTAATAAAGCCATTTAAAGTCTATTCTCTTGGTCATCAGTTGGCTTGTGGAGTTTTAAATTGGGCTCTGCACTCAGTCTGACAGGCAATCGTCCAGTTTTCCTTGAAGAAAATAATGTATTCAGAGTTCTGTTTTCCTCAGAGAAAGGCATTAGAAGTTAACAAACTTGGAGACACAATCAAGATAATTTTTTTTCCCTCCAAAATATTTAAGCCAATCTTTCCATGAGCTTCATTGTAGTCAAATGGACATTCAATTTGTTCTGGATGAGGACTGAAAAGATTTTACACATCCATCTGTTCAGCTAATCTTTGATCCTGCTTTATCCAACTTACGGTTCAGTTGATTACTGGTGAAGGCAGGACACATCCTGGATGGGTCTGCAAGACAGTCCCATCCACGCCAAGTGGTTTAAAGTCAACATTTAATGTAAAACACATGCGACTGAACAGAGTATCTGAGTAAATCTCATACACACAAAGGAAAAATATGCAAACTCTGGACAAATAGGCCTCTGTGAGCATGTAGACCACTGGTCTGTATGGCCTGATCACCATCCTGATATCCAGACAATATTGTCCAGAATACATTAAAAGATAGTTATTTTTTCCCATTTAGTAATAGGTAAGTTTTTTTTTTTTTTTTGTATTTTGTCTTTAAACATACACTGTACACATTTCTTAAGTTTCATGAAGCTGGGAAGAAAACTGCGCGTCTGTTTTGACTGGCTTGTTTTAATTATGAACCTGCACCAAAATAACATGTTATTTTGGTGGTTCTAATACCGTACACATCGATGATAATTGATGCTTTCGTTTCAGCTTTGCTGTGAACTTCAGTGACAAGCATCTATCTGCCCATGTAGTCTGAAAACACAGCTTCAAACAGGACGATTTTCCCAAAATGACTCGAGTACTGTGTGATCAGAGCACGACTTCTTCCTCCTTATGCGGTTTTACTATCTGTGCTCTTTTATGTGTGGATGGAGGCACATGCCTCAACTAAAACCAGATTGTTTTGGCTTAATTTTTTGCTGTTTGTCTGGAATTACTGTGAGTTGCAAACAGTTTCACAGCAAATTACTTTGTGTAAAATGAGTTTGGGCAATAAAACTAAACTAATAACTGTGTCTGATCACTTTTATGCTGGTGAGTCATGCTGCGAGCAGAGACACAAACGCTTGAGGGACGGAATGAGGTAGCAGAAGGCCGTCAACACACACTTTAAAATAGACCATCTCTGCATGTTGCTTGAGCTCGACGTTTCAGTATTGACTTCTTAAAATGAAATCTAAAATACTTTGTGCATAAATATTACATCACGCTCCTGAACCCGCGTGTGACGCAATCGGTAATACAGATCCTATCATGCTGTGGTGCTAAGTGCTGCGATTGCATTGAGCTTCCACAATTGCAGCTGTTCCAGATATAGCCCAGAATGCAAAATGAAGCATTAAGGCACGCTTGCTGGCAGAGACGATCGTGATGTTGTCACTGTGTAGCAGTACAGGGGTTTATCTTCTCTGAGAGTGTGTGTGTGTGTGTGTGTGTGTGTGTGTGTGTGTAGCTCAGTATTTCTGTCTTTGTGGGGCCTGAAAGCTGAGAGTACAAAGACTCTGAGGGGCTTTTCCTTCTTTTTTGGGCCAAAATGCAACAATAGCCATACACTGAAAAGGAAAACTGTAGTGTGTGAGAGTGTATTTAATACTTTTTGAAGATTGACATCAGTGTTTACACACTCATCATTTGGAAAGTCATGGGAAATAAAAGTTGATTCCCATGTTGGAAAAGAAAAAAGACATTGGTTCGAGGATCAGGTCAGGTCAGGGTTTAAAAAGAAATAATTACAGCTACCTTTATAGTAAGTCTGCTAGAAATTAATTCAAGTCAAAGACTCCAAAATGCATGGAAACACTGTACGTGTACGGATTTGTAAGTATTACCTTTAGTAAAGTATCTGAGCGCTCACTCCATTTGACAGTGTGGTGTTTAAAAGGCAACAACCTGCAAAGTTATATATATTACTGGGCTCCAACGACATTTTAAAACTGGCTGAGATTTGTGACAACACCCTGCAAACCTAGGGCCCTGTTCACATGACAGTGTTTCAAGGGAAATGCATCCTTTTGAGGTTTCAATTCAGAAAAATTTCACGTTTACCTTATAAAAACTACAGAAAGAATGAAAATGTGTTTTTCTTGTTGGGCCACTGGAGAGTACTGCTGTTGCTGTTACAGTGACTCCAAACCAAAAAACATGGGCACCACCAAAAGCCATTTGAGTTTGTGTCTTTCAAATTCTGACATTTCACAACACTGCGTGGCGTAACCTGATGGGAAAACGATGCTATAACTCAAAAGTTTTCAATACAAAATGTGATTTTTAGAGTAATGATGGTAAATCTTCACTCTTGTTTTTGAAAATTTCCATTTATTTCTATCTGTAACCAGGTAATTCCTGAGGTAATGTAGTGACACAGTGAGAGACAGTTTATCAGTCTGGTTTTAAATAAGACCCCCAGGACAGACAAATTTGTCTGTGTGGAAAAAAAAAATGAGGGGGGAAGCGTGGAATCCAGTCTGGAGACGGGCTGATTGTTTGACAGTGATCTGCGGCACTTATCTCAGCTGTGTGCACACTTAGTTTGCCCGTGATGATTTACTGCCATCATTATGGGGACGCACACCTTCTATTATTCCTCTAAATACAGTATAGATACAGTCTAAATGATGTTTTCTCTTGAATGGAGTCGTCGTTGTCTGACAAATGGTGTTTATGGCCTTTCATCAACGAGAAAGAAAGGATTTGGACAATGATTGAGTCAAATCCTCACAAGTGAGAAAATGTACCTGGAAGACAAACAATGTATGTATGCTGTGCATTTTTTGTGTCGCCCAAAGGGAGATAGTGTTTATAAATGAGCAGAGTAAAAGAAGGAAAAGTATATGTATGGGTTCTTTGAGGACAGGTGAACAAATACAAGTCGAAAGATTCATTTTTCACAAGCTTTTGATGAGTCATTGTTGGTCAATTATTGGATCACTTCCATGTTTCGTCTCTCTTTAAAAGCAACAATATTTCTTTAAAAGCAATGACGGATGGATGGATGGATTAAAAACACAAAATTACCCCGACTTTAAAAAGTCACGGAGCAAAAAAAAAAACAAAAAACAAATTTTAACTAAGTCTTTAATTAAATCTTGTGTGCTTTATAAAAGGTTAGCAATTAAAGACGTTGATTTACAGATAATAGCTTGACATAAGAAAATAACACTCCAGAGTATTTTTATTCATCACAATGCACACATTCAAATTCAATCAAGCCTGCCTAAGAACGGCTGTAAAAAGGCACACTGTCAAGCATAAGCATGAAACACATTGTGAATGCTATAAACACGGTGGGAAAATGGCCACTGGGGAAGCGCTTTGTGTTTCTGAGCTGTAGCTGGCTGTGCTTCTCCATGTGTGAAATGGTTCGGCAAGGAGATAAATGTGACATCTTCAAACGTCTCCTGCAGCGAAAGCAAAGTTGGACCGCAGAAAGGTTGTGGTCGGAGCATCACCACTGGAGGCGTCGCTCGCCGGGAGCCGCTGAGCTTGGGCTTGTTTGAAGCCACCGTTTAGAAGAAGCGCCGGGATCGGGTTTTACAACCGCAGGAGGAGAGGGATCAGGATCCACTGCACACATGGCAGAATTTGCTCAGAGTAAATGACGGATTGCGTCTCGGTGTCTTCTTATCTCCATGCCGTCATCAAACCGCAAAGCCTGCAGCTAATAATTTCGCTGTAATGTGGTGCATTACTCATGTACTTTTCAAAACCCTGTCACCTTTACATCTCACACATCACACCATGTTTCTTCAGCCCTCTGCCTTCAAAACAGGAGGAATAAATGTGTTTGTTGGAACAATCGGCGCTGATGATCACAACAAAGCTGATTTTATAAAAATCTGAAGAGGGGCATTTAACTTGCTTTGTTTGTTTATTTGACTACAATGTGATATTTATGAGGTGGAAGCAGGACGAAGCAGAAATGAGTTGTTTATCTTGCAGAGAATCACTGCTGGTGTCAGTGGGAAACACTCTTTTTCTGTGATGAGTTTGCATGTTCCCTCTTTCTGTGTTTGGGTTTTCTCTGGAAACTTGAGCTTCACCTGCAGTCAGCAGGAATCAACTCCAGCCTGCACTAATGAAGAATCCTCACGACCAGCACCGAATGTCATTCTGTGGTATTATTTGGTGGATTGAATCAAACCAATTCAAATCAAATCTTATTTATAAAGCACTTTTATAAGGCTGAACAATATTCCATGATTGAACTGCAATTAATTCAAACCATGCAATGCATTTTAGTTGTGACTGTCTCAAAACAAATCAGAAGGAGTGTAACTGCCCCGCAGTGAAGCGGGTCCCTCCTGGTCCTGTTCCACCTGCCTGTTCGTCTTGCCTGGAACCAAAATGAACACTGCAATTTTCTTTTGTAACTGTTAACGCCACAAGCGAAGTTCCAGCAGCCGGTAAAAATAGCCGTCAGCTCCGGAGCTGTTATGTGTCCGCGCTGTTTGGTCTATCTGGTCTCAGAAGAAGAAGCAGGCATTGCTGAAATGCCGGCAAACTTTTCCAAGCGACGTTCCCAGCGGTGTCCTCTTCTTATGTTACATTTTGGGCCTTTGGCCCGAGCTCCACAGTAGAATAACCTTCACCTTCCCAGTCTGCAGACTGACAGCTCGTGGTGAGGAAGTCAACCGTCTGGAGCAAAAACTTGATATTGGCGAATGTTGACAGTTTCTGAGTAAAGACACTAAAATCTGTGTTTATAAAACTTTAAAACACCTAATAGGAAAAAAAAAGGAGGAATTTCAATTCATAACATACAGTGTCTTTCAATTCTACTGGGAAAACATCTCTCGACCGTAAACAATCCTGTGGCCTTTTTATATCTAGTTATCTCAGTGTACAAACAATAAAGAGTGAGCAACAAAGAGAAGAATTACAAAATGTGCCAAAGAGACGAGGGAACGCCGCGGGGGGCTTACAAAACAAATATCCCGCCACCCAAAAGAAAACTCCACTCAAGATGACAAACAGGCTATAAGCTGCAGGAACCCAGGCGGCGTTAGTGCCTCGGTATATCACGGATAGCTGCAGCGGTCCGCCACAAACACTAAAAACAATCCAGGTCCCTTAACTGTAAACTGAGATGATGTGTGTCTTAGCAGTATCCAGACCATTCAAGTTGACATTTCAATAATGTTTAGTCCTCAGGGTGTGCTCAACCATCCACAAACAGAACGGTAATCTAAGGTCAGATGGCCGCTAAGCAGGGCCGCGGCACGCCGGGCGGTCCGTTCGGCGGGTCCACTATTTCATCGGAGTGGACATTTCAATCACGTTCCAGGTTACACCCTCGGCTACCTCCGTCCTTCAGTACCTGCTGATCAACAAATAACGGCGTTGCCAAGACGGCGAGCTTCTGAACTCTGCTGTCCTGTGAAAGTCAGGTCGGCCTCCCGGTGGCCTCAGTACTATTTCAGATGTCAGACCTTCACAGGAAGGAGGTCGAAAAGCAAGAAAAGAGTTTAAGAGGTTGGAAAGAGTTTTTATTTCGAATACATCATTTCTAAGAGAAGCAATATAATTTTTAGAATATTTGTGTTTTTGCTTTCAAAAAGGATAAAATATTGTTGACTTCATCTTCACTTCTCAGATCCAATCATCAATATTCTAAACCCTCTTTATACTCAATTTATGACAGCAGGTCAGATTAAAGGGGTCAGTGTGTTTAAATGTCCCCAATTGTAGCAAGGAGCTCCAGTCTACAAGGCCTTGAAAGCACCATATGACAGATAACATCAATGACAGCATGGTTAAAGGTGTGTTTGACTTCATTTATGTCCTTTTGGAGATGCTGAAATTTGACTTGAATTATTTCAGCAATATTCGCTCGTTAATTCTGAAAGCCGCTGTGATAAGGTCACAGACAAGTGAGGTATAACACAAGGGCAGCTGAGGAAACACGCTGTGATTGAGGGGATTCCCCTCATCTCCTAAATTATTTTTATCGCCCATGTGGCCAAAAATACTCTGCTTTCTTAACCTCTAAAAGTTTGTCCTAGATCGATGTGCGGGGTACCAGATTGTAAAACAAGTAGTCTAAGTTTTCAGAAGTAGTTTTTTTTTTAAATCAGCATCCCATGCACCATGTCTGAAACAACACACAGAATGTTTTATACCATTCAGAGTGTGACACAATACCCCTTCCATTCTTCTAACCATCCATCCATCCATGATCAACCATGACCCCTTTGCAGAAAGGAGACCGATGGACGGATGGATTAAATTCAGGCACATGTTTTTGGATCGTGAGAGCAGACCTGTAGACATAGAAAAATACTAACATACAGACATGGAGAAACTCCACACAGAAAGTTCAGAAATGACAGCAGGGTCATTAACTACTACGATATGATTCAACAAAAATGAAGCGGTTAAAACTGTGGCATGTAGCATGTACTCAGCTCGCCAACTTCCTCCTTTAGTGTTTTAATGAAAACAGTAAACGTGTGACTTCAGAAGTCACACAGGAAAAAAACTTTCTACCTAAACAAGCAGATGTGAGAAAAGCTGCCGTCTCGGCCTGCTTTCTTCAGAACAAACAGTGACGGAGTGGATTGAGAAGAATCCGGTCATGTAAGAATGCTGTTCCAAATATAACTATCCCGGCTAAGGGGGGGACACACTGGTTGGTTCTAATCTGGACAGGCGGCTAGCCACTCAGTCAGCGACGCAGTCGGTTATGCAGTCATTCAGCCAGAAGGTCACACTGTGTTCCTCCTGTGGACAGATGGATTCAGTTTCTTTGGAGCAAATTTTAGGGACTGAAACTCAAACCCGATCACTGGATTGTTTCCATTTCCTTGATAGCAGTCTTCTTCTGTGCAACTCTTTTTCAAATATATATGTAAAATGATGAAACATCCTGCATGCTGCCACCTCAGGCTGTTATGTCTTCATGCTCCAGTGTGTCTGTTCAGGCACAATACAAAAAAACAAAAAACAAAGCATCGCACTACTAGTGATCATGAAACCACAATGTGTTGCTGTCATTACACTAGAGTCTAGTTTGGGACATTGTTTTGGTGAAGTCTGGCATCCCATATTGTTCTCAGCTACTCTGTTGAGTCATTTTCCTCATGTTGTTTTTATTCATTATTTTCTGACCTGCCCACCTCTTCTGTTTCAGTATCTCTCTCTGTTCTATCTCTGTGTGTCTTGTGTCTCCACCCAAATTGTTTCAGCTGTTGTTTAATTCAAACCTTTTCTCCTGGTCACTGTGTTTGAACCTTCCTTTATGCTTATTGCTTAAGTCTTCTGTTGGTCACACTTGTTCTTTTTTCCTCCCACCTGTTTGTAAACTCTCAGTTTTAATGAGTCCATCTGGATGTTTGATTTCAGCATTTTTCAGCTTGTGCTTCTGTTTTCATTTTACACTGCAAACTCATTTAGGAATCATTTATTTTGCTGAGTGATTTACAGTACCATACTAAACAAATGCTCTTACATCAACTGTTTTTACAGTACCGACTGCTCTACCATCCAGATGTTACCTGATGCAGTTCATGGGAGGAAGATCCCTTTTCATTTTGTGTTCTCAGCGCTCCGAGCCACTGCCAGTTGAAGTTTTTGTAAACGGCTCCCAAGGAGGACCTTTTTGAAGATGACCTGAATCCATCTCTGTGCAAATGGGGGAAAATGTCACTTTTCAAAATCGCCCGGGCTCCGTCTTTGTGTAGAGATGCTGATGGATAAAAGCAACAATAAAGGTCTTCTTACCATAAGGTGAAAATGTTGTCCACAATACCTTATTTTCCAGTAGCAAACAGACTAACCTGGAGCTCAGGAAATCATGTTCTGCTGGTGCAGCAGTTAACGCTGTTGCATTGCAATGAGAAAACCCAGAAACCCTAATGGGTGGGTGAGGGCACTCTGTGAAGTTCACCTTCTCTTTGTGCCTGCTTTGGTTCTCTGGTTTCCTCCCACAGCCCAGAAACACACTTGTTAGGATGACTGGTGTCATTAAGGTGTGAGTGTAGTTCATATGTCAGACAGTCTCCAGTCCTCTCCCTCTGTACTTCAAAATAACAGGCATAGAGATACAGGATGTAAATGAATAGACAGACGGATCAATGCACACTCTGAGAATATCAATATTGTAAATGGAGGTTCAAAAATAAGGTGTGGCCCAAAATTAAAACTACATTGTTTTCACTGTTTTTCAGTGTTTTTTGTTTTCAAAATG